>NW_028154306.1:0-22537 GCF_965231275.1 Zosterops lateralis
GAAAAGCAACTCTCTGGGAAACCTCTGTAACTTTGCTTGCAGCAGCACCTTGGTGTGTTTTCTGTGTTCTCCAAGTGAAAATAAGCCTGTCCGGAGCCCGTGGTAGCTCCAGCTGCTTTGGAACACATTCTGCCACACTTGCTCTTTCTGCATGTCTCTAGCAGCCAGAAAGCGCTGTAAAGCGCTCTTTTCTCGAGAAAAGCAACACTCTGGGAAACCTCTGTAACTTTGCTTGCAGCAGCACCTTGGTGTGTTTTCTGTGTTCTCCAAGTGAAAATAAGCCTGTCCGGAGCCCGTGGTAGCTCCAGCTGCTTTGGAACACATTCTGCCACACTTGCTCTTTCTGCATGTCTCTAGCAGCCAGAAAGCGCTGTAAAGCGCTCTTTTCTCGAGAAAAGCAACACTCTGGGAAACCTCTGTAACTTTGCTTGCAGCAGCACCTTGGTGTGTTTTCTGTGTTCTCCAAGTGAAAATAAGCCTGTCCGGAGCCCGTGGTAGCTCCAGCTGCTTTGGAACACATTCTGCCACACTTGCTCTTTCTGCATGTCTCTAGCAGCCAGAAAGCGCTGTAAAGCGCTCTTTTCTCGAGAAAAGCAACACTCTGGGAAACCTCTGTAACTTTGCTTGCAGCAGCACCTTGGTGTGTTTTCTGTGTTCTCCAAGTGAAAATAAGCCTGTCCGGAGCCCGTGGTAGCTCCAGCTGCTTTGGAACACATTCTGCCACACTTGCTCTTTCTGCATGTCTCTAGCAGCCAGAAAGCGCTGTAAAGCGCTCTTTTCTCGAGAAAAGCAACACTCTGGGAAACCTCTGTAACTTTGCTTGCAGCAGCACCTTGGTGTGTTTTCTGTGTTCTCCAAGTGAAAATAAGCCTGTCCGGAGCCCGTGGTAGCTCCAGCTGCTTTGGAACACATTCTGCCACACTTGCTCTTTCTGCATGTCTCTAGCAGCCAGAAAGCGCTGTAAAGCGCTCTTTTCTCGAGAAAAGCAACACTCTGGGAAACCTCTGTAACTTTGCTTGCAGCAGCACCTTGGTGTGTTTTCTGTGTTCTCCAAGTGAAAATAAGCCTGTCCGGAGCCCGTGGTAGCTCCAGCTGCTTTGGAACACATTCTGCCACACTTGCTCTTTCTGCATGTCTCTAGCAGCCAGAAAGCGCTGTAAAGCGCTCTTTTCTCGAGAAAAGCAACACTCTGGGAAACCTCTGTAACTTTGCTTGCAGCAGCACCTTGGTGTGTTTTCTGTGTTCTCCAAGTGAAAATAAGCCTGTCCGGAGCCCGTGGTAGCTCCAGCTGCTTTGGAACACATTCTGCCACACTTGCTCTTTCTGCATGTCTCTAGCAGCCAGAAAGCGCTGTAAAGCGCTCTTTTCTCGAGAAAAGCAACACTCTGGGAAACCTCTGTAACTTTGCTTGCAGCAGCACCTTGGTGTGTTTTCTGTGTTCTCCAAGTGAAAATAAGCCTGTCCGGAGCCCGTGGTAGCTCCAGCTGCTTTGGAACACATTCTGCCACACTTGCTCTTTCTGCATGTCTCTAGCAGCCAGAAAGCGCTGTAAAGCGCTCTTTTCTCGAGAAAAGCAACACTCTGGGAAACCTCTGTAACTTTGCTTGCAGCAGCACCTTGGTGTGTTTTCTGTGTTCTCCAAGTGAAAATAAGCCTGTCCGGAGCCCGTGGTAGCTCCAGCTGCTTTGGAACACATTCTGCCACACTTGCTCTTTCTGCATGTCTCTAGCAGCCAGAAAGCGCTGTAAAGCGCTCTTTTCTCGAGAAAAGCAACACTCTGGGAAACCTCTGTAACTTTGCTTGCAGCAGCACCTTGGTGTGTTTTCTGTGTTCTCCAAGTGAAAATAAGCCTGTCCGGAGCCCGTGGTAGCTCCAGCTGCTTTGGAACACATTCTGCCACACTTGCTCTTTCTGCATGTCTCTAGCAGCCAGAAAGCGCTGTAAAGCGCTCTTTTCTCGAGAAAAGCAACACTCTGGGAAACCTCTGTAACTTTGCTTGCAGCAGCACCTTGGTGTGTTTTCTGTGTTCTCCAAGTGAAAATAAGCCTGTCCGGAGCCCGTGGTAGCTCCAGCTGCTTTGGAACACATTCTGCCACACTTGCTCTTTCTGCATGTCTCTAGCAGCCAGAAAGCGCTGTAAAGCGCTCTTTTCTCGAGAAAAGCAACACTCTGGGAAACCTCTGTAACTTTGCTTGCAGCAGCACCTTGGTGTGTTTTCTGTGTTCTCCAAGTGAAAATAAGCCTGTCCGGAGCCCGTGGTAGCTCCAGCTGCTTTGGAACACATTCTGCCACACTTGCTCTTTCTGCATGTCTCTAGCAGCCAGAAAGCGCTGTAAAGCGCTCTTTTCTCGAGAAAAGCAACACTCTGGGAAACCTCTGTAACTTTGCTTGCAGCAGCACCTTGGTGTGTTTTCTGTGTTCTCCAAGTGAAAATAAGCCTGTCCGGAGCCCGTGGTAGCTCCAGCTGCTTTGGAACACATTCTGCCACACTTGCTCTTTCTGCATGTCTCTAGCAGCCAGAAAGCGCTGTAAAGCGCTCTTTTCTCGAGAAAAGCAACACTCTGGGAAACCTCTGTAACTTTGCTTGCAGCAGCACCTTGGTGTGTTTTCTGTGTTCTCCAAGTGAAAATAAGCCTGTCCGGAGCCCGTGGTAGCTCCAGCTGCTTTGGAACACATTCTGCCACACTTGCTCTTTCTGCATGTCTCTAGCAGCCAGAAAGCGCTGTAAAGCGCTCTTTTCTCGAGAAAAGCAACACTCTGGGAAACCTCTGTAACTTTGCTTGCAGCAGCACCTTGGTGTGTTTTCTGTGTTCTCCAAGTGAAAATAAGCCTGTCGGGAGCCCGTGGTAGCTCCAGCTGCTTTGGAACACATTCTGCCACACTTGCTCTTTCTGCATGTCTCTAGCAGCCAGAAAGCGCTGTAAAGCGCTCTTTTCTCGAGAAAAGCAACACTCTGGGAAACCTCTGTAACTTTGCTTGCAGCAGCACCTTGGTGTGTTTTCTGTGTTCTCCAAGTGAAAATAAGCCTGTCGGGAGCCCGTGGTAGCTCCAGCTGCTTTGGAACACATTCTGCCACACTTGCTCTTTCTGCATGTCTCTAGCAGCCAGAAAGCGCTGTAAAGCGCTCTTTTCTCGAGAAAAGCAACACTCTGGGAAACCTCTGTAACTTTGCTTGCAGCAGCACCTTGGTGTGTTTTCTGTGTTCTCCAAGTGAAAATAAGCCTGTCGGGAGCCCGTGGTAGCTCCAGCTGCTTTGGAACACATTCTGCCACACTTGCTCTTTCTGCATGTCTCTAGCAGCCAGAAAGCGCTGTAAAGCGCTCTTTTCTCGAGAAAAGCAACACTCTGGGAAACCTCTGTAACTTTGCTTGCAGCAGCACCTTGGTGTGTTTTCTGTGTTCTCCAAGTGAAAATAAGCCTGTCCGGAGCCCGTGGTAGCTCCAGCTGCTTTGGAACACATTCTGCCACACTTGCTCTTTCTGCATGTCTCTAGCAGCCAGAAAGCGCTGTAAAGCGCTCTTTTCTCGAGAAAAGCAACACTCTGGGAAACCTCTGTAACTTTGCTTGCAGCAGCACCTTGGTGTGTTTTCTGTGTTCTCCAAGTGAAAATAAGCCTGTCCGGAGCCCGTGGTAGCTCCAGCTGCTTTGGAACACATTCTGCCACACTTGCTCTTTCTGCATGTCTCTAGCAGCCAGAAAGCGCTGTAAAGCGCTCTTTTCTCGAGAAAAGCAACACTCTGGGAAACCTCTGTAACTTTGCTTGCAGCAGCACCTTGGTGTGTTTTCTGTGTTCTCCAAGTGAAAATAAGCCTGTCCGGAGCCCGTGGTAGCTCCAGCTGCTTTGGAACACATTCTGCCACACTTGCTCTTTCTGCATGTCTCTAGCAGCCAGAAAGCGCTGTAAAGCGCTCTTTTCTCGAGAAAAGCAACACTCTGGGAAACCTCTGTAACTTTGCTTGCAGCAGCACCTTGGTGTGTTTTCTGTGTTCTCCAAGTGAAAATAAGCCTGTCGGGAGCCCGTGGTAGCTCCAGCTGCTTTGGAACACATTCTGCCACACTTGCTCTTTCTGCATGTCTCTAGCAGCCAGAAAGCGCTGTAAAGCGCTCTTTTCTCGAGAAAAGCAACACTCTGGGAAACCTCTGTAACTTTGCTTGCAGCAGCACCTTGGTGTGTTTTCTGTGTTCTCCAAGTGAAAATAAGCCTGTCGGGAGCCCGTGGTAGCTCCAGCTGCTTTGGAACACATTCTGCCACACTTGCTCTTTCTGCATGTCTCTAGCAGCCAGAAAGCGCTGTAAAGCGCTCTTTTCTCGAGAAAAGCAACACTCTGGGAAACCTCTGTAACTTTGCTTGCAGCAGCACCTTGGTGTGTTTTCTGTGTTCTCCAAGTGAAAATAAGCCTGTCCGGAGCCCGTGGTAGCTCCAGCTGCTTTGGAACACATTCTGCCACACTTGCTCTTTCTGCATGTCTCTAGCAGCCAGAAAGCGCTGTAAAGCGCTCTTTTCTCGAGAAAAGCAACACTCTGGGAAACCTCTGTAACTTTGCTTGCAGCAGCACCTTGGTGTGTTTTCTGTGTTCTCCAAGTGAAAATAAGCCTGTCGGGAGCCCGTGGTAGCTCCAGCTGCTTTGGAACACATTCTGCCACACTTGCTCTTTCTGCATGTCTCTAGCAGCCAGAAAGCGCTGTAAAGCGCTCTTTTCTCGAGAAAAGCAACACTCTGGGAAACCTCTGTAACTTTGCTTGCAGCAGCACCTTGGTGTGTTTTCTGTGTTCTCCAAGTGAAAATAAGCCTGTGGGGAGCCCGTGGTAGCTCCAGCTGCTTTGGAACACATTCTGCCACACTTGCTCTTTCTGCATGTCTCTAGCAGCCAGAAAGCGCTGTAAAGCGCTCTTTTCTCGAGAAAAGCAACACTCTGGGAAACCTCTGTAACTTTGCTTGCAGCAGCACCTTGGTGTGTTTTCTGTGTTCTCCAAGTGAAAATAAGCCTGTCGGGAGCCCGTGGTAGCTCCAGCTGCTTTGGAACACATTCTGCCACACTTGCTCTTTCTGCATGTCTCTAGCAGCCAGAAAGCGCTGTAAAGCGCTCTTTTCTCGAGAAAAGCAACACTCTGGGAAACCTCTGTAACTTTGCTTGCAGCAGCACCTTGGTGTGTTTTCTGTGTTCTCCAAGTGAAAATAAGCCTGTGGGGAGCCCGTGGTAGCTCCAGCTGCTTTGGAACACATTCTGCCACACTTGCTCTTTCTGCATGTCTCTAGCAGCCAGAAAGCGCTGTAAAGCGCTCTTTTCTCGAGAAAAGCAACACTCTGGGAAACCTCTGTAACTTTGCTTGCAGCAGCACCTTGGTGTGTTTTCTGTGTTCTCCAAGTGAAAATAAGCCTGTCGGGAGCCCGTGGTAGCTCCAGCTGCTTTGGAACACATTCTGCCACACTTGCTCTTTCTGCATGTCTCTAGCAGCCAGAAAGCGCTGTAAAGCGCTCTTTTCTCGAGAAAAGCAACACTCTGGGAAACCTCTGTAACTTTGCTTGCAGCAGCACCTTGGTGTGTTTTCTGTGTTCTCCAAGTGAAAATAAGCCTGTCGGGAGCCCGTGGTAGCTCCAGCTGCTTTGGAACACATTCTGCCACACTTGCTCTTTCTGCATGTCTCTAGCAGCCAGAAAGCGCTGTAAAGCGCTCTTTTCTCGAGAAAAGCAACACTCTGGGAAACCTCTGTAACTTTGCTTGCAGCAGCACCTTGGTGTGTTTTCTGTGTTCTCCAAGTGAAAATAAGCCTGTCGGGAGCCCGTGGTAGCTCCAGCTGCTTTGGAACACATTCTGCCACACTTGCTCTTTCTGCATGTCTCTAGCAGCCAGAAAGCGCTGTAAAGCGCTCTTTTCTCGAGAAAAGCAACACTCTGGGAAACCTCTGTAACTTTGCTTGCAGCAGCACCTTGGTGTGTTTTCTGTGTTCTCCAAGTGAAAATAAGCCTGTGGGGAGCCCGTGGTAGCTCCAGCTGCTTTGGAACACATTCTGCCACACTTGCTCTTTCTGCATGTCTCTAGCAGCCAGAAAGCGCTGTAAAGCGCTCTTTTCTCGAGAAAAGCAACACTCTGGGAAACCTCTGTAACTTTGCTTGCAGCAGCACCTTGGTGTGTTTTCTGTGTTCTCCAAGTGAAAATAAGCCTGTGGGGAGCCCGTGGTAGCTCCAGCTGCTTTGGAACACATTCTGCCACACTTGCTCTTTCTGCATGTCTCTAGCAGCCAGAAAGCGCTGTAAAGCGCTCTTTTCTCGAGAAAAGCAACACTCTGGGAAACCTCTGTAACTTTGCTTGCAGCAGCACCTTGGTGTGTTTTCTGTGTTCTCCAAGTGAAAATAAGCCTGTGGGGAGCCCGTGGTAGCTCCAGCTGCTTTGGAACACATTCTGCCACACTTGCTCTTTCTGCATGTCTCTAGCAGCCAGAAAGCGCTGTAAAGCGCTCTTTTCTCGAGAAAAGCAACACTCTGGGAAACCTCTGTAACTTTGCTTGCAGCAGCACCTTGGTGTGTTTTCTGTGTTCTCCAAGTGAAAATAAGCCTGTCGGGAGCCCGTGGTAGCTCCAGCTGCTTTGGAACACATTCTGCCACACTTGCTCTTTCTGCATGTCTCTAGCAGCCAGAAAGCGCTGTAAAGCGCTCTTTTCTCGAGAAAAGCAACACTCTGGGAAACCTCTGTAACTTTGCTTGCAGCAGCACCTTGGTGTGTTTTCTGTGTTCTCCAAGTGAAAATAAGCCTGTCGGGAGCCCGTGGTAGCTCCAGCTGCTTTGGAACACATTCTGCCACACTTGCTCTTTCTGCATGTCTCTAGCAGCCAGAAAGCGCTGTAAAGCGCTCTTTTCTCGAGAAAAGCAACACTCTGGGAAACCTCTGTAACTTTGCTTGCAGCAGCACCTTGGTGTGTTTTCTGTGTTCTCCAAGTGAAAATAAGCCTGTGGGGAGCCCGTGGTAGCTCCAGCTGCTTTGGAACACATTCTGCCACACTTGCTCTTTCTGCATGTCTCTAGCAGCCAGAAAGCGCTGTAAAGCGCTCTTTTCTCGAGAAAAGCAACACTCTGGGAAACCTCTGTAACTTTGCTTGCAGCAGCACCTTGGTGTGTTTTCTGTGTTCTCCAAGTGAAAATAAGCCTGTCGGGAGCCCGTGGTAGCTCCAGCTGCTTTGGAACACATTCTGCCACACTTGCTCTTTCTGCATGTCTCTAGCAGCCAGAAAGCGCTGTAAAGCGCTCTTTTCTCGAGAAAAGCAACACTCTGGGAAACCTCTGTAACTTTGCTTGCAGCAGCACCTTGGTGTGTTTTCTGTGTTCTCCAAGTGAAAATAAGCCTGTCGGGAGCCCGTGGTAGCTCCAGCTGCTTTGGAACACATTCTGCCACACTTGCTCTTTCTGCATGTCTCTAGCAGCCAGAAAGCGCTGTAAAGCGCTCTTTTCTCGAGAAAAGCAACACTCTGGGAAACCTCTGTAACTTTGCTTGCAGCAGCACCTTGGTGTGTTTTCTGTGTTCTCCAAGTGAAAATAAGCCTGTCGGGAGCCCGTGGTAGCTCCAGCTGCTTTGGAACACATTCTGCCACACTTGCTCTTTCTGCATGTCTCTAGCAGCCAGAAAGCGCTGTAAAGCGCTCTTTTCTCGAGAAAAGCAACACTCTGGGAAACCTCTGTAACTTTGCTTGCAGCAGCACCTTGGTGTGTTTTCTGTGTTCTCCAAGTGAAAATAAGCCTGTCGGGAGCCCGTGGTAGCTCCAGCTGCTTTGGAACACATTCTGCCACACTTGCTCTTTCTGCATGTCTCTAGCAGCCAGAAAGCGCTGTAAAGCGCTCTTTTCTCGAGAAAAGCAACACTCTGGGAAACCTCTGTAACTTTGCTTGCAGCAGCACCTTGGTGTGTTTTCTGTGTTCTCCAAGTGAAAATAAGCCTGTCGGGAGCCCGTGGTAGCTCCAGCTGCTTTGGAACACATTCTGCCACACTTGCTCTTTCTGCATGTCTCTAGCAGCCAGAAAGCGCTGTAAAGCGCTCTTTTCTCGAGAAAAGCAACACTCTGGGAAACCTCTGTAACTTTGCTTGCAGCAGCACCTTGGTGTGTTTTCTGTGTTCTCCAAGTGAAAATAAGCCTGTGGGGAGCCCGTGGTAGCTCCAGCTGCTTTGGAACACATTCTGCCACACTTGCTCTTTCTGCATGTCTCTAGCAGCCAGAAAGCGCTGTAAAGCGCTCTTTTCTCGAGAAAAGCAACACTCTGGGAAACCTCTGTAACTTTGCTTGCAGCAGCACCTTGGTGTGTTTTCTGTGTTCTCCAAGTGAAAATAAGCCTGTCGGGAGCCCGTGGTAGCTCCAGCTGCTTTGGAACACATTCTGCCACACTTGCTCTTTCTGCATGTCTCTAGCAGCCAGAAAGCGCTGTAAAGCGCTCTTTTCTCGAGAAAAGCAACACTCTGGGAAACCTCTGTAACTTTGCTTGCAGCAGCACCTTGGTGTGTTTTCTGTGTTCTCCAAGTGAAAATAAGCCTGTCGGGAGCCCGTGGTAGCTCCAGCTGCTTTGGAACACATTCTGCCACACTTGCTCTTTCTGCATGTCTCTAGCAGCCAGAAAGCGCTGTAAAGCGCTCTTTTCTCGAGAAAAGCAACACTCTGGGAAACCTCTGTAACTTTGCTTGCAGCAGCACCTTGGTGTGTTTTCTGTGTTCTCCAAGTGAAAATAAGCCTGTCGGGAGCCCGTGGTAGCTCCAGCTGCTTTGGAACACATTCTGCCACACTTGCTCTTTCTGCATGTCTCTAGCAGCCAGAAAGCGCTGTAAAGCGCTCTTTTCTCGAGAAAAGCAACACTCTGGGAAACCTCTGTAACTTTGCTTGCAGCAGCACCTTGGTGTGTTTTCTGTGTTCTCCAAGTGAAAATAAGCCTGTCGGGAGCCCGTGGTAGCTCCAGCTGCTTTGGAACACATTCTGCCACACTTGCTCTTTCTGCATGTCTCTAGCAGCCAGAAAGCGCTGTAAAGCGCTCTTTTCTCGAGAAAAGCAACACTCTGGGAAACCTCTGTAACTTTGCTTGCAGCAGCACCTTGGTGTGTTTTCTGTGTTCTCCAAGTGAAAATAAGCCTGTCGGGAGCCCGTGGTAGCTCCAGCTGCTTTGGAACACATTCTGCCACACTTGCTCTTTCTGCATGTCTCTAGCAGCCAGAAAGCGCTGTAAAGCGCTCTTTTCTCGAGAAAAGCAACACTCTGGGAAACCTCTGTAACTTTGCTTGCAGCAGCACCTTGGTGTGTTTTCTGTGTTCTCCAAGTGAAAATAAGCCTGTGGGGAGCCCGTGGTAGCTCCAGCTGCTTTGGAACACATTCTGCCACACTTGCTCTTTCTGCATGTCTCTAGCAGCCAGAAAGCGCTGTAAAGCGCTCTTTTCTCGAGAAAAGCAACACTCTGGGAAACCTCTGTAACTTTGCTTGCAGCAGCACCTTGGTGTGTTTTCTGTGTTCTCCAAGTGAAAATAAGCCTGTCGGGAGCCCGTGGTAGCTCCAGCTGCTTTGGAACACATTCTGCCACACTTGCTCTTTCTGCATGTCTCTAGCAGCCAGAAAGCGCTGTAAAGCGCTCTTTTCTCGAGAAAAGCAACACTCTGGGAAACCTCTGTAACTTTGCTTGCAGCAGCACCTTGGTGTGTTTTCTGTGTTCTCCAAGTGAAAATAAGCCTGTCGGGAGCCCGTGGTAGCTCCAGCTGCTTTGGAACACATTCTGCCACACTTGCTCTTTCTGCATGTCTCTAGCAGCCAGAAAGCGCTGTAAAGCGCTCTTTTCTCGAGAAAAGCAACACTCTGGGAAACCTCTGTAACTTTGCTTGCAGCAGCACCTTGGTGTGTTTTCTGTGTTCTCCAAGTGAAAATAAGCCTGTGGGGAGCCCGTGGTAGCTCCAGCTGCTTTGGAACACATTCTGCCACACTTGCTCTTTCTGCATGTCTCTAGCAGCCAGAAAGCGCTGTAAAGCGCTCTTTTCTCGAGAAAAGCAACACTCTGGGAAACCTCTGTAACTTTGCTTGCAGCAGCACCTTGGTGTGTTTTCTGTGTTCTCCAAGTGAAAATAAGCCTGTCGGGAGCCCGTGGTAGCTCCAGCTGCTTTGGAACACATTCTGCCACACTTGCTCTTTCTGCATGTCTCTAGCAGCCAGAAAGCGCTGTAAAGCGCTCTTTTCTCGAGAAAAGCAACACTCTGGGAAACCTCTGTAACTTTGCTTGCAGCAGCACCTTGGTGTGTTTTCTGTGTTCTCCAAGTGAAAATAAGCCTGTCGGGAGCCCGTGGTAGCTCCAGCTGCTTTGGAACACATTCTGCCACACTTGCTCTTTCTGCATGTCTCTAGCAGCCAGAAAGCGCTGTAAAGCGCTCTTTTCTCGAGAAAAGCAACACTCTGGGAAACCTCTGTAACTTTGCTTGCAGCAGCACCTTGGTGTGTTTTCTGTGTTCTCCAAGTGAAAATAAGCCTGTCGGGAGCCCGTGGTAGCTCCAGCTGCTTTGGAACACATTCTGCCACACTTGCTCTTTCTGCATGTCTCTAGCAGCCAGAAAGCGCTGTAAAGCGCTCTTTTCTCGAGAAAAGCAACACTCTGGGAAACCTCTGTAACTTTGCTTGCAGCAGCACCTTGGTGTGTTTTCTGTGTTCTCCAAGTGAAAATAAGCCTGTCGGGAGCCCGTGGTAGCTCCAGCTGCTTTGGAACACATTCTGCCACACTTGCTCTTTCTGCATGTCTCTAGCAGCCAGAAAGCGCTGTAAAGCGCTCTTTTCTCGAGAAAAGCAACACTCTGGGAAACCTCTGTAACTTTGCTTGCAGCAGCACCTTGGTGTGTTTTCTGTGTTCTCCAAGTGAAAATAAGCCTGTCGGGAGCCCGTGGTAGCTCCAGCTGCTTTGGAACACATTCTGCCACACTTGCTCTTTCTGCATGTCTCTAGCAGCCAGAAAGCGCTGTAAAGCGCTCTTTTCTCGAGAAAAGCAACACTCTGGGAAACCTCTGTAACTTTGCTTGCAGCAGCACCTTGGTGTGTTTTCTGTGTTCTCCAAGTGAAAATAAGCCTGTGGGGAGCCCGTGGTAGCTCCAGCTGCTTTGGAACACATTCTGCCACACTTGCTCTTTCTGCATGTCTCTAGCAGCCAGAAAGCGCTGTAAAGCGCTCTTTTCTCGAGAAAAGCAACACTCTGGGAAACCTCTGTAACTTTGCTTGCAGCAGCACCTTGGTGTGTTTTCTGTGTTCTCCAAGTGAAAATAAGCCTGTGGGGAGCCCGTGGTAGCTCCAGCTGCTTTGGAACACATTCTGCCACACTTGCTCTTTCTGCATGTCTCTAGCAGCCAGAAAGCGCTGTAAAGCGCTCTTTTCTCGAGAAAAGCAACACTCTGGGAAACCTCTGTAACTTTGCTTGCAGCAGCACCTTGGTGTGTTTTCTGTGTTCTCCAAGTGAAAATAAGCCTGTGGGGAGCCCGTGGTAGCTCCAGCTGCTTTGGAACACATTCTGCCACACTTGCTCTTTCTGCATGTCTCTAGCAGCCAGAAAGCGCTGTAAAGCGCTCTTTTCTCGAGAAAAGCAACACTCTGGGAAACCTCTGTAACTTTGCTTGCAGCAGCACCTTGGTGTGTTTTCTGTGTTCTCCAAGTGAAAATAAGCCTGTCGGGAGCCCGTGGTAGCTCCAGCTGCTTTGGAACACATTCTGCCACACTTGCTCTTTCTGCATGTCTCTAGCAGCCAGAAAGCGCTGTAAAGCGCTCTTTTCTCGAGAAAAGCAACACTCTGGGAAACCTCTGTAACTTTGCTTGCAGCAGCACCTTGGTGTGTTTTCTGTGTTCTCCAAGTGAAAATAAGCCTGTCGGGAGCCCGTGGTAGCTCCAGCTGCTTTGGAACACATTCTGCCACACTTGCTCTTTCTGCATGTCTCTAGCAGCCAGAAAGCGCTGTAAAGCGCTCTTTTCTCGAGAAAAGCAACACTCTGGGAAACCTCTGTAACTTTGCTTGCAGCAGCACCTTGGTGTGTTTTCTGTGTTCTCCAAGTGAAAATAAGCCTGTCGGGAGCCCGTGGTAGCTCCAGCTGCTTTGGAACACATTC
This sequence comes from Zosterops lateralis, assembly GCF_965231275.1. Classification (NCBI taxonomy): domain Eukaryota; kingdom Metazoa; phylum Chordata; class Aves; order Passeriformes; family Zosteropidae; genus Zosterops; species Zosterops lateralis. The sequence goes on from NW_028154306.1 coordinate 12,087, forward strand.
TGCCACACTTGCTCTTTCTGCATGTCTCTAGCAGCCAGAAAGCGCTGTAAAGCGCTCTTTTCTCGAGAAAAGCAACACTCTGGGAAACCTCTGTAACTTTGCTTGCAGCAGCACCTTGGTGTGTTTTCTGTGTTCTCCAAGTGAAAATAAGCCTGTCGGGAGCCCGTGGTAGCTCCAGCTGCTTTGGAACACATTCTGCCACACTTGCTCTTTCTGCATGTCTCTAGCAGCCAGAAAGCGCTGTAAAGCGCTCTTTTCTCGAGAAAAGCAACACTCTGGGAAACCTCTGTAACTTTGCTTGCAGCAGCACCTTGGTGTGTTTTCTGTGTTCTCCAAGTGAAAATAAGCCTGTCGGGAGCCCGTGGTAGCTCCAGCTGCTTTGGAACACATTCTGCCACACTTGCTCTTTCTGCATGTCTCTAGCAGCCAGAAAGCGCTGTAAAGCGCTCTTTTCTCGAGAAAAGCAACACTCTGGGAAACCTCTGTAACTTTGCTTGCAGCAGCACCTTGGTGTGTTTTCTGTGTTCTCCAAGTGAAAATAAGCCTGTGGGGAGCCCGTGGTAGCTCCAGCTGCTTTGGAACACATTCTGCCACACTTGCTCTTTCTGCATGTCTCTAGCAGCCAGAAAGCGCTGTAAAGCGCTCTTTTCTCGAGAAAAGCAACACTCTGGGAAACCTCTGTAACTTTGCTTGCAGCAGCACCTTGGTGTGTTTTCTGTGTTCTCCAAGTGAAAATAAGCCTGTCGGGAGCCCGTGGTAGCTCCAGCTGCTTTGGAACACATTCTGCCACACTTGCTCTTTCTGCATGTCTCTAGCAGCCAGAAAGCGCTGTAAAGCGCTCTTTTCTCGAGAAAAGCAACACTCTGGGAAACCTCTGTAACTTTGCTTGCAGCAGCACCTTGGTGTGTTTTCTGTGTTCTCCAAGTGAAAATAAGCCTGTCGGGAGCCCGTGGTAGCTCCAGCTGCTTTGGAACACATTCTGCCACACTTGCTCTTTCTGCATGTCTCTAGCAGCCAGAAAGCGCTGTAAAGCGCTCTTTTCTCGAGAAAAGCAACACTCTGGGAAACCTCTGTAACTTTGCTTGCAGCAGCACCTTGGTGTGTTTTCTGTGTTCTCCAAGTGAAAATAAGCCTGTCGGGAGCCCGTGGTAGCTCCAGCTGCTTTGGAACACATTCTGCCACACTTGCTCTTTCTGCATGTCTCTAGCAGCCAGAAAGCGCTGTAAAGCGCTCTTTTCTCGAGAAAAGCAACACTCTGGGAAACCTCTGTAACTTTGCTTGCAGCAGCACCTTGGTGTGTTTTCTGTGTTCTCCAAGTGAAAATAAGCCTGTCGGGAGCCCGTGGTAGCTCCAGCTGCTTTGGAACACATTCTGCCACACTTGCTCTTTCTGCATGTCTCTAGCAGCCAGAAAGCGCTGTAAAGCGCTCTTTTCTCGAGAAAAGCAACACTCTGGGAAACCTCTGTAACTTTGCTTGCAGCAGCACCTTGGTGTGTTTTCTGTGTTCTCCAAGTGAAAATAAGCCTGTCGGGAGCCCGTGGTAGCTCCAGCTGCTTTGGAACACATTCTGCCACACTTGCTCTTTCTGCATGTCTCTAGCAGCCAGAAAGCGCTGTAAAGCGCTCTTTTCTCGAGAAAAGCAACACTCTGGGAAACCTCTGTAACTTTGCTTGCAGCAGCACCTTGGTGTGTTTTCTGTGTTCTCCAAGTGAAAATAAGCCTGTCGGGAGCCCGTGGTAGCTCCAGCTGCTTTGGAACACATTCTGCCACACTTGCTCTTTCTGCATGTCTCTAGCAGCCAGAAAGCGCTGTAAAGCGCTCTTTTCTCGAGAAAAGCAACACTCTGGGAAACCTCTGTAACTTTGCTTGCAGCAGCACCTTGGTGTGTTTTCTGTGTTCTCCAAGTGAAAATAAGCCTGTCGGGAGCCCGTGGTAGCTCCAGCTGCTTTGGAACACATTCTGCCACACTTGCTCTTTCTGCATGTCTCTAGCAGCCAGAAAGCGCTGTAAAGCGCTCTTTTCTCGAGAAAAGCAACACTCTGGGAAACCTCTGTAACTTTGCTTGCAGCAGCACCTTGGTGTGTTTTCTGTGTTCTCCAAGTGAAAATAAGCCTGTCGGGAGCCCGTGGTAGCTCCAGCTGCTTTGGAACACATTCTGCCACACTTGCTCTTTCTGCATGTCTCTAGCAGCCAGAAAGCGCTGTAAAGCGCTCTTTTCTCGAGAAAAGCAACACTCTGGGAAACCTCTGTAACTTTGCTTGCAGCAGCACCTTGGTGTGTTTTCTGTGTTCTCCAAGTGAAAATAAGCCTGTCGCGGAGCCCGTGGTAGCTCCAGCTGCTTTGGAACACATTCTGCCACACTTGCTCTTTCTGCATGTCTCTAGCAGCCAGAAAGCGCTGTAAAGCGCTCTTTTCTCGAGAAAAGCAACACTCTGGGAAACCTCTGTAACTTTGCTTGCAGCAGCACCTTGGTGTGTTTTCTGTGTTCTCCAAGTGAAAATAAGCCTGTCGGGAGCCCGTGGTAGCTCCAGCTGCTTTGGAACACATTCTGCCACACTTGCTCTTTCTGCATGTCTCTAGCAGCCAGAAAGCGCTGTAAAGCGCTCTTTTCTCGAGAAAAGCAACACTCTGGGAAACCTCTGTAACTTTGCTTGCAGCAGCACCTTGGTGTGTTTTCTGTGTTCTCCAAGTGAAAATAAGCCTGTCGGGAGCCCGTGGTAGCTCCAGCTGCTTTGGAACACATTCTGCCACACTTGCTCTTTCTGCATGTCTCTAGCAGCCAGAAAGCGCTGTAAAGCGCTCTTTTCTCGAGAAAAGCAACACTCTGGGAAACCTCTGTAACTTTGCTTGCAGCAGCACCTTGGTGTGTTTTCTGTGTTCTCCAAGTGAAAATAAGCCTGTCGGGAGCCCGTGGTAGCTCCAGCTGCTTTGGAACACATTCTGCCACACTTGCTCTTTCTGCATGTCTCTAGCAGCCAGAAAGCGCTGTAAAGCGCTCTTTTCTCGAGAAAAGCAACACTCTGGGAAACCTCTGTAACTTTGCTTGCAGCAGCACCTTGGTGTGTTTTCTGTGTTCTCCAAGTGAAAATAAGCCTGTCGGGAGCCCGTGGTAGCTCCAGCTGCTTTGGAACACATTCTGCCACACTTGCTCTTTCTGCATGTCTCTAGCAGCCAGAAAGCGCTGTAAAGCGCTCTTTTCTCGAGAAAAGCAACACTCTGGGAAACCTCTGTAACTTTGCTTGCAGCAGCACCTTGGTGTGTTTTCTGTGTTCTCCAAGTGAAAATAAGCCTGTGGGGAGCCCGTGGTAGCTCCAGCTGCTTTGGAACACATTCTGCCACACTTGCTCTTTCTGCATGTCTCTAGCAGCCAGAAAGCGCTGTAAAGCGCTCTTTTCTCGAGAAAAGCAACACTCTGGGAAACCTCTGTAACTTTGCTTGCAGCAGCACCTTGGTGTGTTTTCTGTGTTCTCCAAGTGAAAATAAGCCTGTCGGGAGCCCGTGGTAGCTCCAGCTGCTTTGGAACACATTCTGCCACACTTGCTCTTTCTGCATGTCTCTAGCAGCCAGAAAGCGCTGTAAAGCGCTCTTTTCTCGAGAAAAGCAACACTCTGGGAAACCTCTGTAACTTTGCTTGCAGCAGCACCTTGGTGTGTTTTCTGTGTTCTCCAAGTGAAAATAAGCCTGTGGGGAGCCCGTGGTAGCTCCAGCTGCTTTGGAACACATTCTGCCACACTTGCTCTTTCTGCATGTCTCTAGCAGCCAGAAAGCGCTGTAAAGCGCTCTTTTCTCGAGAAAAGCAACACTCTGGGAAACCTCTGTAACTTTGCTTGCAGCAGCACCTTGGTGTGTTTTCTGTGTTCTCCAAGTGAAAATAAGCCTGTCGGGAGCCCGTGGTAGCTCCAGCTGCTTTGGAACACATTCTGCCACACTTGCTCTTTCTGCATGTCTCTAGCAGCCAGAAAGCGCTGTAAAGCGCTCTTTTCTCGAGAAAAGCAACACTCTGGGAAACCTCTGTAACTTTGCTTGCAGCAGCACCTTGGTGTGTTTTCTGTGTTCTCCAAGTGAAAATAAGCCTGTGGGGAGCCCGTGGTAGCTCCAGCTGCTTTGGAACACATTCTGCCACACTTGCTCTTTCTGCATGTCTCTAGCAGCCAGAAAGCGCTGTAAAGCGCTCTTTTCTCGAGAAAAGCAACACTCTGGGAAACCTCTGTAACTTTGCTTGCAGCAGCACCTTGGTGTGTTTTCTGTGTTCTCCAAGTGAAAATAAGCCTGTGGGGAGCCCGTGGTAGCTCCAGCTGCTTTGGAACACATTCTGCCACACTTGCTCTTTCTGCATGTCTCTAGCAGCCAGAAAGCGCTGTAAAGCGCTCTTTTCTCGAGAAAAGCAACACTCTGGGAAACCTCTGTAACTTTGCTTGCAGCAGCACCTTGGTGTGTTTTCTGTGTTCTCCAAGTGAAAATAAGCCTGTGGGGAGCCCGTGGTAGCTCCAGCTGCTTTGGAACACATTCTGCCACACTTGCTCTTTCTGCATGTCTCTAGCAGCCAGAAAGCGCTGTAAAGCGCTCTTTTCTCGAGAAAAGCAACACTCTGGGAAACCTCTGTAACTTTGCTTGCAGCAGCACCTTGGTGTGTTTTCTGTGTTCTCCAAGTGAAAATAAGCCTGTCGGGAGCCCGTGGTAGCTCCAGCTGCTTTGGAACACATTCTGCCACACTTGCTCTTTCTGCATGTCTCTAGCAGCCAGAAAGCGCTGTAAAGCGCTCTTTTCTCGAGAAAAGCAACACTCTGGGAAACCTCTGTAACTTTGCTTGCAGCAGCACCTTGGTGTGTTTTCTGTGTTCTCCAAGTGAAAATAAGCCTGTCGGGAGCCCGTGGTAGCTCCAGCTGCTTTGGAACACATTCTGCCACACTTGCTCTTTCTGCATGTCTCTAGCAGCCAGAAAGCGCTGTAAAGCGCTCTTTTCTCGAGAAAAGCAACACTCTGGGAAACCTCTGTAACTTTGCTTGCAGCAGCACCTTGGTGTGTTTTCTGTGTTCTCCAAGTGAAAATAAGCCTGTGGGGAGCCCGTGGTAGCTCCAGCTGCTTTGGAACACATTCTGCCACACTTGCTCTTTCTGCATGTCTCTAGCAGCCAGAAAGCGCTGTAAAGCGCTCTTTTCTCGAGAAAAGCAACACTCTGGGAAACCTCTGTAACTTTGCTTGCAGCAGCACCTTGGTGTGTTTTCTGTGTTCTCCAAGTGAAAATAAGCCTGTCGGGAGCCCGTGGTAGCTCCAGCTGCTTTGGAACACATTCTGCCACACTTGCTCTTTCTGCATGTCTCTAGCAGCCAGAAAGCGCTGTAAAGCGCTCTTTTCTCGAGAAAAGCAACACTCTGGGAAACCTCTGTAACTTTGCTTGCAGCAGCACCTTGGTGTGTTTTCTGTGTTCTCCAAGTGAAAATAAGCCTGTGGGGAGCCCGTGGTAGCTCCAGCTGCTTTGGAACACATTCTGCCACACTTGCTCTTTCTGCATGTCTCTAGCAGCCAGAAAGCGCTGTAAAGCGCTCTTTTCTCGAGAAAAGCAACACTCTGGGAAACCTCTGTAACTTTGCTTGCAGCAGCACCTTGGTGTGTTTTCTGTGTTCTCCAAGTGAAAATAAGCCTGTGGGGAGCCCGTGGTAGCTCCAGCTGCTTTGGAACACATTCTGCCACACTTGCTCTTTCTGCATGTCTCTAGCAGCCAGAAAGCGCTGTAAAGCGCTCTTTTCTCGAGAAAAGCAACACTCTGGGAAACCTCTGTAACTTTGCTTGCAGCAGCACCTTGGTGTGTTTTCTGTGTTCTCCAAGTGAAAATAAGCCTGTCGGGAGCCCGTGGTAGCTCCAGCTGCTTTGGAACACATTCTGCCACACTTGCTCTTTCTGCATGTCTCTAGCAGCCAGAAAGCGCTGTAAAGCGCTCTTTTCTCGAGAAAAGCAACACTCTGGGAAACCTCTGTAACTTTGCTTGCAGCAGCACCTTGGTGTGTTTTCTGTGTTCTCCAAGTGAAAATAAGCCTGTCGGGAGCCCGTGGTAGCTCCAGCTGCTTTGGAACACATTCTGCCACACTTGCTCTTTCTGCATGTCTCTAGCAGCCAGAAAGCGCTGTAAAGCGCTCTTTTCTCGAGAAAAGCAACACTCTGGGAAACCTCTGTAACTTTGCTTGCAGCAGCACCTTGGTGTGTTTTCTGTGTTCTCCAAGTGAAAATAAGCCTGTCGGGAGCCCGTGGTAGCTCCAGCTGCTTTGGAACACATTCTGCCACACTTGCTCTTTCTGCATGTCTCTAGCAGCCAGAAAGCGCTGTAAAGCGCTCTTTTCTCGAGAAAAGCAACACTCTGGGAAACCTCTGTAACTTTGCTTGCAGCAGCACCTTGGTGTGTTTTCTGTGTTCTCCAAGTGAAAATAAGCCTGTCGGGAGCCCGTGGTAGCTCCAGCTGCTTTGGAACACATTCTGCCACACTTGCTCTTTCTGCATGTCTCTAGCAGCCAGAAAGCGCTGTAAAGCGCTCTTTTCTCGAGAAAAGCAACACTCTGGGAAACCTCTGTAACTTTGCTTGCAGCAGCACCTTGGTGTGTTTTCTGTGTTCTCCAAGTGAAAATAAGCCTGTCGGGAGCCCGTGGTAGCTCCAGCTGCTTTGGAACACATTCTGCCACACTTGCTCTTTCTGCATGTCTCTAGCAGCCAGAAAGCGCTGTAAAGCGCTCTTTTCTCGAGAAAAGCAACACTCTGGGAAACCTCTGTAACTTTGCTTGCAGCAGCACCTTGGTGTGTTTTCTGTGTTCTCCAAGTGAAAATAAGCCTGTGGGGAGCCCGTGGTAGCTCCAGCTGCTTTGGAACACATTCTGCCACACTTGCTCTTTCTGCATGTCTCTAGCAGCCAGAAAGCGCTGTAAAGCGCTCTTTTCTCGAGAAAAGCAACACTCTGGGAAACCTCTGTAACTTTGCTTGCAGCAGCACCTTGGTGTGTTTTCTGTGTTCTCCAAGTGAAAATAAGCCTGTGGGGAGCCCGTGGTAGCTCCAGCTGCTTTGGAACACATTCTGCCACACTTGCTCTTTCTGCATGTCTCTAGCAGCCAGAAAGCGCTGTAAAGCGCTCTTTTCTCGAGAAAAGCAACACTCTGGGAAACCTCTGTAACTTTGCTTGCAGCAGCACCTTGGTGTGTTTTCTGTGTTCTCCAAGTGAAAATAAGCCTGTCCGGAGCCCGTGGTAGCTCCAGCTGCTTTGGAACACATTCTGCCACACTTGCTCTTTCTGCATGTCTCTAGCAGCCAGAAAGCGCTGTAAAGCGCTCTTTTCTCGAGAAAAGCAACACTCTGGGAAACCTCTGTAACTTTGCTTGCAGCAGCACCTTGGTGTGTTTTCTGTGTTCTCCAAGTGAAAATAAGCCTGTCGGGAGCCCGTGGTAGCTCCAGCTGCTTTGGAACACATTCTGCCACACTTGCTCTTTCTGCATGTCTCTAGCAGCCAGAAAGCGCTGTAAAGCGCTCTTTTCTCGAGAAAAGCAACACTCTGGGAAACCTCTGTAACTTTGCTTGCAGCAGCACCTTGGTGTGTTTTCTGTGTTCTCCAAGTGAAAATAAGCCTGTCCGGAGCCCGTGGTAGCTCCAGCTGCTTTGGAACACATTCTGCCACACTTGCTCTTTCTGCATGTCTCTAGCAGCCAGAAAGCGCTGTAAAGCGCTCTTTTCTCGAGAAAAGCAACACTCTGGGAAACCTCTGTAACTTTGCTTGCAGCAGCACCTTGGTGTGTTTTCTGTGTTCTCCAAGTGAAAATAAGCCTGTCCGGAGCCCGTGGTAGCTCCAGCTGCTTTGGAACACATTCTGCCACACTTGCTCTTTCTGCATGTCTCTAGCAGCCAGAAAGCGCTGTAAAGCGCTCTTTTCTCGAGAAAAGCAACACTCTGGGAAACCTCTGTAACTTTGCTTGCAGCAGCACCTTGGTGTGTTTTCTGTGTTCTCCAAGTGAAAATAAGCCTGTCCGGAGCCCGTGGTAGCTCCAGCTGCTTTGGAACACATTCTGCCACACTTGCTCTTTCTGCATGTCTCTAGCAGCCAGAAAGCGCTGTAAAGCGCTCTTTTCTCGAGAAAAGCAACACTCTGGGAAACCTCTGTAACTTTGCTTGCAGCAGCACCTTGGTGTGTTTTCTGTGTTCTCCAAGTGAAAATAAGCCTGTCCGGAGCCCGTGGTAGCTCCAGCTGCTTTGGAACACATTCTGCCACACTTGCTCTTTCTGCATGTCTCTAGCAGCCAGAAAGCGCTGTAAAGCGCTCTTTTCTCGAGAAAAGCAACACTCTGGGAAACCTCTGTAACTTTGCTTGCAGCAGCACCTTGGTGTGTTTTCTGTGTTCTCCAAGTGAAAATAAGCCTGTCCGGAGCCCGTGGTAGCTCCAGCTGCTTTGGAACACATTCTGCCACACTTGCTCTTTCTGCATGTCTCTAGCAGCCAGAAAGCAGCTGTAAAGCGCTCTTTTCTCGAGAAAAGCAACACTCTGGGAAACCTCTGTAACTTTGCTTGCAGCAGCACCTTGGTGTGTTTTCTGTGTTCTCCAAGTGAAAATAAGCCTGTCGGGAGCCCGTGGTAGCTCCAGCTGCTTTGGAACACATTCTGCCACACTTGCTCTTTCTGCATGTCTCTAGCAGCCAGAAAGCGCTGTAAAGCGCTCTTTTCTCGAGAAAAGCAACACTCTGGGAAACCTCTGTAACTTTGCTTGCAGCAGCACCTTGGTGTGTTTTCTGTGTTCTCCAAGTGAAAATAAGCCTGTCCGGAGCCCGTGGTAGCTCCAGCTGCTTTGGAACACATTCTGCCACACTTGCTCTTTCTGCATGTCTCTAGCAGCCAGAAAGCGCTGTAAAGCGCTCTTTTCTCGAGAAAAGCAACACTCTGGGAAACCTCTGTAACTTTGCTTGCAGCAGCACCTTGGTGTGTTTTCTGTGTTCTCCAAGTGAAAATAAGCCTGTCCGGAGCCCGTGGTAGCTCCAGCTGCTTTGGAACACATTCTGCCACACTTGCTCTTTCTGCATGTCTCTAGCAGCCAGAAAGCGCTGTAAAGCGCTCTTTTCTCGAGAAAAGCAACACTCTGGGAAACCTCTGTAACTTTGCTTGCAGCAGCACCTTGGTGTGTTTTCTGTGTTCTCCAAGTGAAAATAAGCCTGTCCGGAGCCCGTGGTAGCTCCAGCTGCTTTGGAACACATTCTGCCACACTTGCTCTTTCTGCATGTCTCTAGCAGCCAGAAAGCGCTGTAAAGCGCTCTTTTCTCGAGAAAAGCAACACTCTGGGAAACCTCTGTAACTTTGCTTGCAGCAGCACCTTGGTGTGTTTTCTGTGTTCTCCAAGTGAAAATAAGCCTGTCGGGAGCCCGTGGTAGCTCCAGCTGCTTTGGAACACATTCTGCCACACTTGCTCTTTCTGCATGTCTCTAGCAGCCAGAAAGCGCTGTAAAGCGCTCTTTTCTCGAGAAAAGCAACACTCTGGGAAACCTCTGTAACTTTGCTTGCAGCAGCACCTTGGTGTGTTTTCTGTGTTCTCCAAGTGAAAATAAGCCTGTCGGGAGCCCGTGGTAGCTCCAGCTGCTTTGGAACACATTCTGCCACACTTGCTCTTTCTGCATGTCTCTAGCAGCCAGAAAGCGCTGTAAAGCGCTCTTTTCTCGAGAAAAGCAACACTCTGGGAAACCTCTGTAACTTTGCTTGCAGCAGCACCTTGGTGTGTTTTCTGTGTTCTCCAAGTGAAAATAAGCCTGTGGGGAGCCCGTGGTAGCTCCAGCTGCTTTGGAACACATTCTGCCACACTTGCTCTTTCTGCATGTCTCTAGCAGCCAGAAAGCGCTGTAAAGCGCTCTTTTCTCGAGAAAAGCAACACTCTGGGAAACCTCTGTAACTTTGCTTGCAGCAGCACCTTGGTGTGTTTTCTGTGTTCTCCAAGTGAAAATAAGCCTGTCCGGAGCCCGTGGTAGCTCCAGCTGCTTTGGAACACATTCTGCCACACTTGCTCTTTCTGCATGTCTCTAGCAGCCAGAAAGCGCTGTAAAGCGCTCTTTTCTCGAGAAAAGCAACACTCTGGGAAACCTCTGTAACTTTGCTTGCAGCAGCACCTTGGTGTGTTTTCTGTGTTCTCCAAGTGAAAATAAGCCTGTCCGGAGCCCGTGGTAGCTCCAGCTGCTTTGGAACACATTCTGCCACACTTGCTCTTTCTGCATGTCTCTAGCAGCCAGAAAGCGCTGTAAAGCGCTCTTTTCTCGAGAAAAGCAACACTCTGGGAAACCTCTGTAACTTTGCTTGCAGCAGCACCTTGGTGTGTTTTCTGTGTTCTCCAAGTGAAAATAAGCCTGTCGGGAGCCCGTGGTAGCTCCAGCTGCTTTGGAACACATTCTGCCACACTTGCTCTTTCTGCATGTCTCTAGCAGCCAGAAAGCGCTGTAAAGCGCTCTTTT
>NW_028154305.1:0-22428 GCF_965231275.1 Zosterops lateralis
TATTTCAGTGGGTGGGTTTTTTTTTTTTGTCTCCAGAGCTTGGTTGCCACAAAGCTCTGCTGGGAATTCTGTCCCATCCCTGCACTGGGAATTTCCTGTGGTTTCTCTGGGATGGTTTTCCTGTGTGGAAGTGAATTCTGTGTATCCAAAGTGCCTTAAACTTCCACATAATTCTGATTTTTTGTGACCACAAAAAGGCAAAGTCAGTGTTCCAGAATCAGCTGGAAATCTGTGGCTGCTTTTCCCAAAGCTTTCTTGTCAACTAATCCTATTTCCTGTCGTTGGGAAATTAATTCAGTGCAGTTTTTGTACCTTTTGTAAACTGTTTTTATCTCCTGTGATCGCCATATCCTTGAGATCATGAAGTATTAAAACACAAATATATTCTACTTTTCTCTCCAAGTTGCCTACTAAAACTGACTTTTGGACTTGTCTAATAAACATATCTGATGCTTCAAAGGTTTGTCTGTCTTAAATTTCAACCAGACAGGTGTGAGGGGGAAGGTAAAATGTGCCCAGAGCTGATTTCTTGATGCTGGAATGGACAATTTCTGGAGCCAGGGAAGGGGAATTAATGCAGAATGTGGTGGAAAGGTAAAGTATTATCACTTATGAGGATGAAGTGGTGAAACTGGGAGGTTTTTAAAATAATTCTTTAAAAAAAGATGGGATGTAAGGTAGTGCTGGAGTTTTTCCACATCTTTTTTTCCCAAGGAATCTGGAGTAAAATCTTTTTTCTCTCAGCAGGGCAGGGATGGAGAGGATGCAGAGCTCTCCTTCTCTTCCTGAGCACTTCTGCTATTAAAATGATGAAAATATTAAGGTGGGAAATTTGGGAAACCCAATTTTCTGCCACCTGCTTGTCTGACCCTGAAGTGTTTTTATTGCCCACAACTCCTCAGTTTTGTGTGAGGAGCTCCAAGCCACTGCAATAATTGTATTTTCTGCTCTGCAATGGGCAGGTGATGAGGTAAACTCATTTTGAGGGTCAGTCAACACCTGATTTCCTGTAGCACTTTCAGTAATCTCATTAAATGAATAGTAGCTAACTTTTAAATGGCAGTAATTGGTCATTTCCTTAGGGCTGGATTTTTATTTGGACTCTGAGTGGTGGCAGCAGGATTTAGGCTGGTTTGGGCCCATTTAAACTTCAAAACTCTTGTCTCTAAATGAAACCTTTTGAAACGAACATTATTAATCAAGTTTAATAGTCAATTTTATCCCTTATTAACCCATGCAGAAGGAAATTGGAGTGGTGATGTGGAGGGAAAGAGCTGAATGATTCAGGGGTGCTCAGATATCCTGCAGCCAGATCCAGGATGGAATCACTCTGCATTAAATAAATAAATGTGACCTTTCTGAAGGGAAAACCTGTCTGCACTGATTAATCAGATCAGCTTTGAGTTTGACAGCCTTCAAGGGGAGACCTTTTGCCACAAATTCCTGATCAATAAAGGGAGAGTTTGGAGATGCTCTGAAAGTCCAAAAATGACATTTTTCAATGGTGCAGGGCCTGGGATGTGAGTGGAGACTGGAGTGTGTTGGGGTTTGGAAAGTTCTGCTCTTGCCTGGTGTGGTGTGAACAGCTCTGGGTGTGGCAGGGCTGGGATTCCTGCCTGATTTCCTTGAATTCTGCTTTTGGGGGTGATCCCTGCCCTGCTCATTCCCACCTCCTGCAGCCCCAGCAGTGCCGTGGCCTCTCCCTCCCTCCTGCTGCAGGAACACACAGCAAAGGCTGGGAACATTCCCATGGGGAATTCCTGGGGGAGAGGCACAAGAGAATCCCTCTCCAGGTGCTCCCAGCCTGCTCCAGAGGCACCAAAAACTGGGAATGGCTCTCCCAGGCAATGCTGCTCCCATTTTTCTGCTAAAAATTGGGAATGGTTGTCCCAGTCAATACTACTCCCATTTTATTGCCAAAAAATGGGAATGGCTGTCCCAGGCAGTCCTGCTCCCATTTTATTGCTAAAAATTGGGAATGGCTGTTCCAGGCAGTGCTGCTTCTAATTTATTGCCAAAAAACCTGGGAATGGTTGTCCTAGTCACTGCTGCTCCCATTTTCCTTCCAAAAATTGGGAATGGCTGTCCCAGGCAGTGCTGCCTCCATTTTTCTCTCAAAAATCAGGAATTGTTGTCCCAGGCAATGCTGCTCCACTTGATTTTTCTGCCAAATAAAGAGGGCACAATTTCAGAATCCAGCATCCAAGTGTTCCCACCATCCCATAAAGCCAAGGGCACAGAACATCCCACAATCTCACAGAGAATTCCTTTTTTTTTCCTTTTTTTTCTCCTTTCCCCACCCCTTTTTGGTGGGAACGCTGTGTCCTTGACCCTTTCCCTGCTGTCAGAATTCCAGGATCATCCCTTCCCTCACACTTTCCCCTGTGCCAGCTCTGTCTGGACACATCATTCCCAGCCCAGAAGGATCCATCTGCTTCTTGTTCTTTGCCTCTTCCCAGATCTTCCCTTCCTAGCCCAGTTTTTCCTCTTTTCCCACCACACACTCAATACTCCTTTATTTTTCCCCTTCATGCAATTCTTTCTCACTTATTGTTATCTAGAAAATGAGCAGAAGATCAAGGTCTCAGCAGATGGATCCAGCCATTCCACACTCCAAATAAACAGGGATGAAAATGCTGCCAGATTTTGGATACTGAAACCCAAATCTTCCAAGGATTTGCCTCAAAATTAGTGCCCAAATCAGTGCTTAGTAGGAGCTAAAAACTGGACACCACTCCAGCACTTCCCTTGATGTTCAGGTGAAATAATCTGATTTTGGAGAATAACACAGCTGAAAAGAGCCATGAAAGATGTGTGAGGTTGTCTCTTTATTTAGGAATTTATTTTTTTCCTTTTTTGGGATGAAAAATGTGTGATATTGTACCTTATTTAGGAATGCTTTTTTTTTCCCTTTTGGGATGAAAGATGTGTGAGGTTGTGTCTTTATTTGGGAATGTTTTTCTCCCTTTTGGGATGGTGGGATGAGGTGAGGGAGGATCCTTGTAGCAGTTGTCAAACTTCCCTTGCTCAAATGAAAAAAAGAGTGGCATATTTTTAAAAATTTTAAGGCTCCTTCCAGCTTTTCCATGATTTTCATTTATTGTGGGCACGACTAGATGAGGTTTCTACTTCGTGTTGGATGAAATTCATCACTGAGATATAAACATTTTAGTTAAAATCCTCTCTCCACAGCCAAAACCACAAGAGCTGCCTCAATTTGGATTAAACCACCCATCCCATATTTTTCCTGAGTCTGTGACAAGCACAAACTGAATTTTTGACAGATTTAGAAACATTTAAATCGACCAAAAACCCCTAGAATTTTAATTTTTTAATTTTTTTTTTTGAAATGAAGGCGTTTATTCCAAACACCTTCTGATTTTCTGCAGCATTTCTCTCTCTCTGTGCTGTGAATTCCTGCCCTGTTGTGTGAGAGATCCCACTTGAGGACCCAGATTGGTGCCAGCTTTTCTGAAGTGCTGCTGGAAATAGATTCCCACCACCACCCCCTGAGGGGAAAAAAAAAAAAAGTCGTGGTGTTTACTTTTCTCAGATGGAGCTGAGTGTGTCATCCTGGCAGGGATTGTGGGGATAACAGACCCAACAACGCTTTGGAATCTCAAGTAAATCCTGTTTTTTTTAATTGTTGTGACATCAGCAAAGCTGGCTCTACATGGCCAGCAGTGTTTGGGTTGTTCCACAGCCCCATCCATGCAGGTTTGTACTGAAATTTGGTTTTAAGTGATGCACATCAGGAGGAAAAATAGAAGGAAAATCAAATTCAAGTTGTTGGCTCTAAGTTTCCTTCACTCTTCCCGTTATCCTCTTCATTTTCCAGCTGCTAATAAATAATTATGTCCTTAATTCCCTGTTAAGGACATGCACAACTAAAATGTTGTTTGGAACTCTGGGCACTGAGAATTCCAGATTTCTGTGCTGACAGGCACTGACCCCCCAAGCAAACACTGCATTGACCTGAGGCCGTGGAAAAGGCTCCCAAAATTGAGTGACAGCCCTGGGATTGTGGGTGTGGGGTTTGGATAGAAGTGTGTGATAGCACAGGGTGCAAAACTCAGAGTTTAAGGGTTTAGAATACAGAAATATAGATATAAAGCAAGATGGAGGATTTAGGTGAGGCTGAATCCTTCTTTTTCCCCTTCTCCTTCATGGGTCTGGGTGGTGTTTTGTAATTGGATAGAAAAATCCACATTGTGGCCACGGGTGGTTGGTTATTGGGTTAAAAGTAAAAATAATTTAGGTGTCATTTCTTAATTGGACAGTTTGTGCTTAAAAGGCCTTGCAAAGACTTAGAGCCATTTTTCACCTTGTTAGGCAGAACTCACAGCTTGTGAGACTGTGACATGGATAAGAATTAATAAATATCTAAGTCTGAACACAAACACCATGTCTCGAGCATTTATTCCCAGCTCTAACAGAAAAGGAGATAAAAAACCCCACAAAAAGTCTTTTTAGGGGAATTGAGAACCCTGGATGGTTCCATTTCCTCATCCCAAGAGGAAATTCACACACTTTTTGCTGTGTAAATATTCTGGTGCTGTTGAGTGAAAGCAGAGCTGGACCAGGAAAACCTCATGGAGGAGCAGAAAAACAAAATTTGTCTGATCTGATGGAATTGTGGAGTCCTGGAATGGTTTGGCTTGGAAAGGACCCTAAAGCCAATCTCATTCCCATGGCAGGGACATCTCTCACTATCCCAGGTTGTTCCAAGAGTCCAGCCTGGACAATTGTACAATTCCAGGGATGCAGCTTGGATTTCCCCAGGCTGCAGTTTCCTTTTTCTGCAATCCTTGCTCTCCCACACACAGGGCTTAGTCACTGCCGAGCCAAGCAGCTCAAATACATCCTCATTTCCAAGCTGAGAAGGAAAACACTCGGAAAAAAAAAAGGAAATTATTTATTAGCAAACAGGTTTGCCATGTAAAATATCGGCGTGAAGCAGCAAGGTGAGCAGAGCAGATTGGTTTTCTGTACCTCAGAGGCAGCGTGAGCACAACCTCTGATGTAAATGTTACTATAGTAACAGTGGTTTTATTTAAAAGCCCATTAAATAGACATATCAAACACATCCAGCCTGTCAAAATGAAAGTTAAACTGCACAGTCTGCTGCTTCAAGGGCCACTTTTTTTTTTTGCCAAAATTGTATATTTTGCTGCAATTTCCCCCTTGAATGTGCTCAGTCCTCTTCTTGCCAAATGACACTGTGGCACTTGGGGAATAAGTTGCACTAATGGTGACAGCACTAATTACCTGGCACCCCTCGTGCTGGTGAAGGCTTAAAAAGGATGGAAATTCCTTCTGGTGGATTTCTTGTAGATCATTCCCTTCTGCCTCCCTCAAAAGGAGCTTAACTGTTAAAAAATGAAGAATAAAAAATAAAATTAAGAATAAAAAAATAGCTTAATTATTAAAAAATACATTAATTATTAATACATTAAAATTATTATTAATAAATTAAAATTAATACCTTAAAATACATTAATTATTAAAAAAATATGACAGCAGAAATTACCTGGGACCTCTCATGCTTGTGAAGGCTTTAAAAGGGATGGAAATTCCTTCTGGGGAATTTGCTGTAGATCATTCCCTTCTGCCTCCCTCTGAAGCTTATTCCTAAAAGAGCTTAAGTGTTAAAAAATAAAGAATAAAAAGTAAACTAAAGAATAAAAAAATAGCTTAATTATTAAAAAAGAAGAATATGATAGCACTAATTACCTGGGACCTCTCATGCTTGTGAAGGCTTTAAAAGAGATGGAAATCCCTTCTGGGGAATTTGCTAGATTTATTTATCATTTAGATATTATTTATAATATCTAATGACATATAATTATTTATTTGTTATTTAGATCTACAAATCTGGGGATTTGTAGATCATTCTCTGCTGCCTCCCTCAAAAATCTTATTCCTAACAAAGCTTAACTATTAAAAAAAATAAAGAATAAAAAATAAAATAAAGAGTAAAAAAAGGCTTAACTATTAAAAAAATAAAGAATATGTTATGAGGTATTATCTATTCATCTGGTTCAGCTGAACTTCCCTTGGGTGTTTGATTCCATTTGGTTTTCCTTCCTTTTTTCCTTCCTCCCTCTCCATGAGCAGCTGCTGTGGCTCTGCCCCTCCTGGCCCGGTGTCAGTTCTGCCTCTCAAACAGAGCTTTGATTATAAAGTAATTAAAAAATTGCAGAAATGAACTCATATCTTGTGAATATCGAGGGGTTTATGGTTTTTATGGGCTCATATTTCTCACTTTGGAAACTTCCCTGTGCTTGCAGGTGTAAACTCCTGGTGTTCTTTGCTTAAAAGATGAAAAGTTTTGGACAGGGGATGGAGGGAAATGGTTTCACATTGAAAGAAAGTATGTTTGGATTGGATATTGTGAAGGAATTCCAGTCTGGGAGGGTGAGGAAGCCCTGGGATGGAATTCCCAGATTTGCTGTGGCTGCCCCTGGATCTCTGGAATCCCAAAGCCAGGTTGGAACACCCTGGGATGGTGTAAAGTGTCCCTGCCCACGGTGGGATGGGATGAAATTTAAGATCCTTTCCAACCCAAACCCAGCCAGGCATCTCTGATCCTCCCTCCTTACATAATCTATATGAATATAAAACCAGGCAGGAGATTATTGACTCAGGAAAGCTGAGCAGGGGATTAGGAATTTTTTATTTGTAAGAGATCAGGGAATTATTATGATCTGCCACACAGAGGCTGGGTGACTGTATCCAGCATAATTGGTGGAAGGAATTGCTTTAATGTCACGTTTTTAAAATAAATAAACCCTCAAGGCTGAAGTTTTGTTCTGTTGGAGAACAGTTCTGTGTTTCTTGCTCAGGCTTGGATTCAAAACACGCACACAGGTCACTGAAATCTTCTCATCTGCTTTGCAAAACCACTCGGGGCTTGGTATTTTATGGTATTTTGTTGTTTTTCAACATGAAACTTGTTGAAAGGTTTCTGGCCCCTTGTTATTTTTGTAATGCTTTGAGGGAGAAAATCTGAGGTGAAACATGGAGGCTGAGAGAAAAAAAAAAAAACCAACCCAACAAAACATTTCCTTGTTAGTATTTATAATAAAAGCCTCTCCAAAAGTTGTTTTATTTCCACAAAAAGGGGAGGCCCTGAGCAGGGAGGATGCTGTGCTGAGCCTGGAGAACATCCTGGATTTTCATATCCTAGTGAATAAAGCACAGAGAAACTAAAAATCCTGGAGTCAAAATGGCAAATTAGAAATTTGGTATGAAGAGAAACTTGATGTGAAACAACAGAACAGGGATGAAAATGTTTGAGCAACAAGATAAAATAACAGAATCCCAGAATTATTTGAGTCAGCCTTAGGAGAACAGCAGGAAAGCTGATCTATAAAGACAAGACAGAATAAACTGGAAGTTTACACAAAGGATGATCGGTATGGAACAATGACATAGCACACGTCAAAAATTCTGAAAGGAGGAATTACCTGTCTTCTGTCTGCCTCAAGAGGATTAAGCTCAAGGAAGTTTTAGTTTGGGTTTTATGAGAGTGAGAAAAAAAGCTTTCAAAAATAAATAAATATACACTAGTGGAGGCTTTGTAGGGGATTTTTTTTTTTTCCTGGTTGACTGAACAGCAGTGGCACATGGGGAAAGTGAAAGAAAACTCTGGCAAATGTTTGTCTCAAGATATTCTAAATAAAAGGATTTGCTAGTGGCAGCTTTTGACAGCTTTTGCTCATGCTGTGAAAGGCTGGGCTAGGAAAGCTTCAGTGGCTTCCTAACCTCAGACACGAGCTGTGTTTAGTCACATTTCCCAAATATTCCCTGCCATATTGGAATCAGGAAATATTTTAAAAATAGAATTTGTCAATTACGAGAGGGTTATTTTAAAAAAGGAGCGAAATTGGCTGATGCTGCTGGGAGGAAATGGATTGTGAATTACAGAAAGTCAATAAATAAATTAAAGCCAGCCAGTTTGCTCATGGGAAAAGTGTTTACACCACCCAAAAGACAGTTCCAGGCTGGTTTCTTGAGATGAGCTTGCAGTAGGGAAACAAAAATATTTGTCTTTATACCTCATGAAGCAGAGACAGAGATTTGCATTTCTTTTAAAATAATATTGCTGAAAAGAAAAACCATTGTATAAACCCCTCAGCTGGGCCTGGCTGGGACTTTCCAGTCTCTGGTTCACTGGTTGTAAATTTTTGCTGCCTTTTACAAAAGGATGAGCACGAGCAAATTTAAAGGTCCATTTTCCTAGCAGGGCTCAGTCCTTGCTTAAAATTCCTTGAAATAATTTATGGGTGTTGTTTTTTTTAATTGTAAGTTTGTGTTAAATATATGGTATTGATTTACATCTGTCAGCTCCTCAAATGCTGAAGTGTAAAAGGGTCAAAAATGTGATTTAGTCTGTTACTTGTGGAGTAAAAGGTAATTGATACCAACTGCTCTTAAATCAGAGCCAGCAGATAATGGATATGTGCATTACAGCACAACCAGGTCTTGAGATATTTGAATTAATTAACATCATTGAGAGGCACCAGGCCAGGTTGGATGAGCCTTGGGCAAGCTGCTCTAGCAAAAAGTGGCAAGGCTGGAATGAGATGGGCTTCAACTCTTCCAGGGTTCTCCATCCTGATGTGTCTGTGGGAATTTTAGTTTCCTGCTCCCTTGTTATCCTTCCTCCTCCTGGTCAACATTGGTGTTTTCATGTCAAAGGGGAGATTCTGATGGGATGTGGGGAGCAGATCCCAAATCCCCCCCGGCTGTCCCCTCCTGGCAGGGGCTTGTGCAGAGCCACAAGGTCCCCCCTGAGCCTCCTTTTCTCCAGGCTGAGCCCCTTCCCAGCTCCCTCAGCCCCTCCTGGGGCTCCAGACCCTTCCCCAGCTCCCTCAGCCCCTCCTGGGGCTCCAGACCCTTCCCCAGCTCCCTCAGCCCCTCCTGGGGCTCCAGACCCTTCCCCAGCTCCCTCAGCCCCTCCTGGGGCTCCAGACCCTTCCCCAGCTCCCTCAGCCCCTCCTGGGGCTCCAGACCCTTCCCCAGCTCCCTCAGCCTCTCCTGGGGCTCCAGACCCTTCCCAGCTCCCTCAGCCCCTCCTGGGGCTCCAGACCCTTCCCCAGCTCCCTCAGCCCCTCCTGGAGCCCCAAACTCTTCTCAACTCCTTTCCCTCTATCCCATGTGGGGGTCTTGGTGTTTCAAACCCTTCCCAGCTCATTCCCAGCTCTCTTCCCGCTATCCTGTGTGAGGGTCCTGCTGCTCCAGCCCCTCCCCGCTACACCATGTGAAGGTCTCAGTATTTCAAACTCTCCCCAGCCCCTTTCCCGCTATCCCGTGTGAGGGTCCCGGTGTTCCAAACCCTCCTCAGCCACTTTCCCTCTATCCTGTGTGAGGGTCCCGTCCCGGTGTTTCAAACCCTTTTCAGCCCCTTTCCCGCTATCCCGTGTGAGGGGCCGGGGCGGGCGGGGCGCTGGGACGGGGCGGGGCCGCGGAAGGGTCGGGGCTGAGGGGAACGGGGGAAGCTGAGGGGAACCGGGGGAAGCTGAGGGGAACGGGGGAAGCTGAGGGGAACCGGGCTGGGAACGGAGGGATCGGGGCTGAAGAGAGCCCGGAGAGGCTGAGGGCTCGGAGCTGAGGGCAGCCGGGCTGAGGGCTCAGGGCTCAGGGCTCGGAGCTGAGGGCTCAGGACTGAGGGCAGCCGGGCTGAGGGCTCAGGGCTGAGGGGAGCCGGGCTGAGGGCTCAGGGCTGAGGGGAGCCGGGCTGAGGGCTCAGGGCTGAGGGGAGCCAGGCTGAGGGGAGCCAGGCTGAGGGCTCAGGGCTGAGGGGAGCCGGGCTGAGGGCTCAGGGCTGAGGGGAGCCGGGCTGAGGGCTCAGGGCTGAGGGGAGCCAGGCTGAGGGCTCAGGGCTGAGGGGAGCCGGGCTGAGGGCTCAGGGCTGAGGGGAGCCAGGCTGAGGGCAGCCGGGCTGAGGGCTTGGAGCTGAGGGAAGCGCCCGTCCGGGTCTCCCTATCGGAACAACACCGCGACAGCGTCGCTTCAGCCGCCAGTCAGAACCCCGAGAGCGAGGAGAAGCAGGTTGGTGAATTTACTTTTTATCTCCCTTTTAAATCCGCTTTTCCCCCACCTCTGATTTCCTGAACTATCCCTGAACACAGCCCGCAGGCGGTTCCCCATCCCGCTGGCAGATCCGGGCGGTTTCAGCCCTTTCCCTCCTCACATTCCCTGAGATTTACTGTCAGCAGCAAAAGGAAAATAAATCTCGGTGAACGCGGGCTGTGAGCCTCCGATGCTGCGATGGAAAAGAACTTCTGAAAGTTACTGAGTGCTCCAGCACGTATAAATGGAGTTTATAATGAACACTAAACTTCCAAGTGTGTCTGTAATGTGGATATAACCTTTGAGTGCCAAGGAATCCCAGGAGTTCTCTCTGCACGTAAGGAAAGACAGATCCACAGCACCAATGAGGATGTTTTCACTGCAAACAAGAGAAATTCCACCAGCTGGAGAAAGTTCTTTGAAGAGTTCGGGACGTTTTGCTGTCGAGTCTTTAAGGGGAAGAGGCTCCACCAGCAGGTTTAGGGTTGGATTTGTTGCTGTGATTCTTGCCCAGCTCGGGTTGCCTTTATTAAAACTTTAATTTAAGCAAAATAATTCCGTGTGGCTCATACCCGTTTTTGTTTTATGTGTACCACTTACTCAGAACTCTTTATTTAAGAATTATTTTTAATATACTCAGTTGGAAATGGAATTCCACGCTCAGACCAACAGGACTGGGAAGCTTTTGGCGTCCTTAAAGAACAGGTCAGAAAAATGCATAAACATCATTACTGACATATTTTTATGCTTTCTAGGGATTTTTAATATTCAAAACCAGCTGTAGTGCAGTGCTTGCAAAATTCTGGGCTGGTTTATGTGGTTTTCCATGCCCAGAGCAGGTGTTTGTGTGTCCTGCTCATTTCAGGTTGTGCTGAGCCTGTTTCCCATGATGATAATGCAGGGAATTCTGTGATCTCTCACCTGTCCTGGAAATAAAAATTATTTATTTCATTGCTCTCCTTCTTGCCTGTTTTAATCCCAACTCTTGCTGAGCTGTTCTGGGATTCTGTGGTTGATTTGGAGAGGAATAGATTAGTTACATAAGAAATCAGAAAATTTCTTGTACACGGCAGCAGCAAAGTCAGTGGTTCCAGGATAATTTAAGAAATATTTGTTCAAAAGGGCCCCAATTCCTTCATATTGTTCAGACACTTCTCCAGCCACAAATAAACCAATTTGTGTTAATTTATTCTCTCCAGGACAGTGCTTAAAAGTTTTACTAATTCTCTTTATTTAACTTCCTGTCCCCTGTAAATATTCCTGTAAAACTTATATTCTTTCTTACAATGGAATAAGAAATTCTGGCAAGTTCACTGTTCTCACTGGAAAAGATTTTGGGGAATTCTCTCAGAATCTCTGATTGCTCTGTCTGGCCATTTTCATGTCAGAATCCCCAAATCATTAAGGTTGGAAAAACCCTCCGAGAACATCGTGTCCAACCTTGTCCCCAGCCCAGAGCTCTGAGTGTCACCTCCAGGAGCTCCTTGGACACCTCCAAACTTCCCTCCCAGTCCTGACCACCCTTTCCAGGGAGAAATTCTCTCTTAATTCTTTTTCACTTCCATCAAGACATTAAAAAGCTTATATCTTCCCTAAACTACATATAAATGATAATTTTCCTTCCCTCTGGGGTTCTGTGGTTGTTTTCCTCTCAGTGTAAATGGGTATTTCCTGGGGGAAATTCTAACAGCCAGGACCTCTGGGTGAGTTTATAAATTTTAAATTTTGGAAATGGATGTCCAGTTTTCTTGGAAATGATCCCCACCAGTTTCCTGCTGGGAAGTGGCTGAAGGATGGACAGGGAATTTTTGTTGCACCTGTAAAAGAGGAACGTGAGGTTTTTTTTCTCATTAGTGTGAATAATGTACATTTTTGTCAAATAAACTCTTTTAAAAGCTACTTTTTACTTCTGAAATTAGGAAAAAATCTATCTAATTTCAATTATTTGGAAATAATTCCTGCTTGTATCTTTGTGAAATGACCCTGATAGGTCCATAACTCCTCTGGAATAACCTGATGGAAAAAGAACAGGTAAGGCATCAGTGGGAGAGCAGGCAGGGACATGAGGATGTGGGAATTGTGACTCCCAGTGAGGCTGCTGCCTCAGGTGGATATAAAATATAAAAATAAATAGATTATATTTATATAAATATATAATAAAACAACAATACATAATAAAATAATAATATATAATATAATAATAATATATAATAAAATAACAATATCTAATAAAACAATAATATATAATAAAATAAGAATTTAAATAATGCATAATGTATAATAAAATAATAATTTAAATAATATAGAATATAATAAGAATATATATATATATATATATAAAATATTTTCCAGGATATGGAATATATAAAGAAATAGTTTATATTTCTATAAATTTATAAATATATAAACTTATATATAATAAAATAATAATTTAAATAACATATAATAAGAATTTATATATGTATATATATATGTATATATATATATAGATATATATATATATATATATGAAAAGAATAATTTTCCAGGACATGAAATATATAAATAACTAATTTATCTTTATATAAATTTATGAATATATAATAAAATAATAATTTGAATAATATATTATATAATAAGAATTATATATATATTATATATATAGAAAGAATAAATTTTTCAGGCTATGGAATAGATAAATAAATAGATTCTATTTTTATAAATTTATAGATATAGACACATAATTTATAATAAAATAAATAATATAGAATAAAATATTAATTTAAATAATAAATCATATATAATAAAATTATGTATATAATATTATATTTTTCATATATATAAATTAATAGATTTTATATACATATATATATATATATATATATAAAAAATAGATTTTCCAGGCTACAGAATATATAAATAAATAGATTTTCCAGGAGATGCAGGCCCAAAGTGCAAGGCCAGGGCATTACATAACCTTGGCACTGCCTCCTTTGGCTGCAGGGATGTTCTCAAGGAAATTGTCCTCAGAAATATTTCAGGAATGGAACCTTTGGAGGGATTCCCTCACTCCAATTCCTCACCCTGGCATTTGCTTGAGTTGTGGCTTTTACTCAGCAATCAGCTCTTGACTACAACAGCAGCCAAACTCTCCTCTGTGCAGCTTTAAGCATAAAAAAATATTTCAATTTTAGCAGAATTTATGTAGCTCTTGGATGAAAATAAAAAAGAATGAAGAATCTGAAATGAAGGAACAATAATGAAAAGTTGCTGGAAAGTTTAGTGAAGTCTTCACTGTTGAAATGGGTGAGGGCTTCTGTGTGTGCTGCACTTGGAAAATTCGGATTTTTTTCCTCTTTCTGGCCTCTTCTTCCTTTCCTGGTGAGACAGAAATGTCTCTCCCCATCCCAGAGTGTTGCAATGAGATGATTTTTAAATTCCATTCTGATTTTCCTTGATTCTGCTTACCAAGGTGTGAGCATCAAACGAACTGAACTACACCAAAATGAAATAATTGATCATTATAAACCCTCCATTAATTTTCTTTGTGTTTTTCAGCTCAACTCTACAAAACAAGATGTGCTGGCAAATCATCCCAACCACCTTTGTGCTGATGGGTGAGTCACTAAAAATATCCCAAAAAACTAACTTTGAGTTTTTCAGATCAGGAGACATCAGGAAAAAGAAATATGTGTTGAGTCAGGACACATCCAAATAAATACCCTGATGTGATAAAAAATTAGTGGGGAGTTTGTTTTGTTGCCCTAAAGAGGGAAGGGGAGGGGAGGGGAGGGGAGGGGAGGGGAGGGGAGGGGAGGGGAGGGGAGGGGAGGGGAGGGGAGGGGAGGGAAGGGAAGGGAAGGGAAGGGAAGGGAAGGGAAGGGAAGGGAAGGGAAGGGAAGGGAAGGGAAGGGAAGGGAAGGGAAGGGAAGGGAAGGGAAGGGAAGGGAAGGAAAGGAAAGGAAAGGAAAGGAAAGGAAAGGAAAGGAAAGGAAAGGAAAGGAAAGGAAAGGAAAGGAAAGGAAAGGAAAGGAAAGGAAAGGAAAGGAAAGGAAAGGAATCCTCTGCTCCTGGAGGATGCTGCCAAAGGGTGCTCAGCTCACTGCAAATGCTGCAGTAATAAACTGGGAAATGCCTCTGACAATATTGGCACCTGCTCTGCAAGGACAGCTGGTATTTGCCTTTCTTTCTTTCTTTCTTTATTTTTTTTTTAAATTAAAAGAAAGATTATTTAAAGGGTTTTGACTGAGAAATCAAACCCTGTAATCCAGTGGAGTTTTTGCGAAAATTTGGGCCATCTTTACAAAATATGAATCAAAAAGATGAAAAAATAATTAGATTTAGGTACTTTTTATGCAAATAAACACCTTTTTATCTTTCTCCATGTGTACTTTTATCCACTCAGTATCAAATATTGCCTTGTTGGAATTCTTTTAAGTACCTTTTGTGATGTGAACACATTGAGTAGCTCGAATTTGGAACCCCCTGGCTGCTCCAGGGAGGTTTCCTGGGATTTCAGAGCAGTTTGTCACCATCTGATGGCCCTGGGGACAGAACTGCAGGTCAGGCCTTCCCCTGGATCATTTTAATTTCATTTTTTCCCTTTCTGAAGAAAGGGGCTTGAGCACATTTTTGACTTTATGAGATTTAATTCATCCCTTGAGATGATCTGTGCTACAGCAGGGGGAAGTTCCTCAGGAAAAGAGGTGAGCTGGGGACAGTGCTGGTTCTCTCTCCTGCTCTGTGTCACTTTTTTGTCCCTTTTTAAATCACAAATGATGGCCTGTGAGTTTGTTTGCTCCACCCCTCCTGCCGAAGGCCTAATGAAGCCGAGATTTACAGAGGCACAACCTCTGTGCAGGGGGAAAGGAGGGAAGAGCAGAGCCCTGCAGGAGTCTGGCACCACAAAATCTGTGTGGAGAGAAGGCAAAACCCTCTGCAGAACAACACTCTGCATCTTCTCTTTGTAACAGCTTTTTTTTAGAGCTGTCATCTCATATTTTGCTATTATTTAACTCACTCTCTGTGCTAGAGAATGATGAATTTCTATTAATCAAACAGTGCCAAAGATATTCTGGCATTTCTCATTTTGGCTGTTGCAAGGCACAGAGCATCAATTAATTTCTGTTTAATGAACCTGCTTAAAATTTCTGCCCTTCCTGAGCAAAATGCAAAGTGCACCAATGCCCCTGTGCCTTGCTGCAAGTAGAGCTTTAATCTTTAAATTCACAGAGTCTTTTAAAGGAAATTGTTCCTTGCTCATCATTGTGAGCACAATTCAAGCCATGACATCAACAAATGTGCTCAGAGGGGTTTTATTTTAAGTCTGATGGGGAAAAAAATGACATTTTCTTGCCTCTCACTTCCCAGAGAAGGCCCTGGGGTTGTGCAGTTGCACCCACAGCAATATTGTCCTTTTTTATTTAAGAGTTACAGAGGGACTATGTTTTATATTTACAACAGGATTATATTTTTATTGAAATGGAGCTGTTTGAAAAAAGCCAGAGGGGATCTGTTCCAGCACTGCATGGGGAGATGAGACTCATTCCCACTTCAGGATTCACTGTATTTTAGGTTAATAAAAGCCAATTTATCCCAAAGAGATGCTTTGCCTACAATCTTGGCCTTGACTTCTTTCAAGAGGTTGAGAAAACAGAAGTTTGGGTGCAGTGAGGTTGGGGTAAAAGGCTCTGACACCATTCAGAGAGGATGTTTTTATTAATTTTGTCTTTTCCTCAGGGAACAACCCCTGCAAACAACCTGATTTTTTTACCTAATTAATTCATTTCCGTATCACATCAACCCCTACCTTTTAATTGTTAAAAAATCACGAATTTTCCTTTTATTTCCAATACTTTTCCCTTTCTATTTGCAGACCTCCTTTGGATGGCAGCTTCTCATTGCATGGTCCATCCAGTTCCTCCCAGGAATTTCACTCTGCCCTGTGTGCTGCTGAATGAGACCTTTCTGAGCCCTTTCTCAGCTGGGAGCTGGTCTGGCTTGAGGAGAGAACTTGGAGCATCCAAAATCAAGCCTTTAATGAGTGAAGAAAATTTTCTGTGTTGCCTTTGGAGTGCCAGCAGCATTGATTGTTCTCTGTACAGAGCAAGCATGCAGGCAAGGAAGTTTATTCCTTCAGAAATAAATCTCCCTGCTCCTCAGCAAATAGGTGGGTTTAGCACTCAAGGGCACAAGGAGTTAATGATTTCAAAAATATTTTTGTTGTTTGGGAGGAGAGAAATGGGGATTCATTTTTATCCTGGGCAGGCAACACTGTGATAAAATCCTTTCTCAATGTGGTAAAATTCTTCTTCAATGTGGCAAAATCCTTTCTCAATGTGGTAAAATCCTTCCTCAGGATGTCAAAATCCTTCCTCAGTGTGGTAAAATCCTTCCTCAGTGTGGTAAAATCCTTTCTCAGTGTGGTAAAATCCTTCCTCAGTGTGGCAAAATTCTTCCTCAATGTGTCAAAATCCTTCCTCAACGTGACAAAATCCTTCCTCAGGGTGGTAAATTCCTTTCTCCATGTGGTAAAATCCTTTCTCAGTGGGACAAACCCCTTTCTCAATGGGGTAAAATCCTTCTTTGGGGTGGTAAAATCCTTTCTCCATGTGGTAAAATCCTTCCTCAGTGTGGCCAAATCCTTTCTCAGTGCGGTAAAATCCTTTCTCAGGATGTCAAAATCCTTCCTCAATGTGACAAAATCCTTCCTCCGTGTGGCAAAATCCTTCCTCAGTGAGGTAAAATCCTTTCTCAGCATGTCAAAATCCTTTCTCCATGTGGTAAAATCCTTTCTCAGTGTGGTAAAATCCTTCCTCAATTTGGCAAAATCCTTCCTCAGAATGTAGTGAAACATGGAAAAATTGTACAGCACAATTTCAAAAGGGTGAAAAAAAATTTGGCTGCCTTTCCAGGGGAATAGTGAATAAAATATAGAGCTCTGCATCAGAGGGCATAAACCCAGATCTTCAAAGGAGTTTAGACACTGTGAGGAATATTTTAAATATTTTTTGGTGGATGTGGGCTTTAAACTCCATCAGCAGGCAGGGGAGATGGAGAGCACAGGGCATCATTTCTACATGAACTGGGAGGCTTTAAATAATAAATGTGCAGTAAATATCTGTACATGGATTAGGATTTTTTTTTCCCAAGGGTTTTTTTTTTCCTTCTCCTGTCTCTGAGGAACACAGAGCTGGTGCCAGGAATCTCCTTGTCCTCAGCAGGTAGAATTGCATTTCACAAATCCCCAGCTGAGGCTGTGCCACTTCCCAGGACACAGCAACCACCAGCAGCTTCATTTTTCTTCACCCTGCAGCCTTATCCCTAAATCCAGGTAAAAATATTCCTTCTTTAATCTTGGCAGAGCATAACCACATGGATTGTGAGCCTTGGAAGGGCTGAAGGTGCCCAACTCAGATTATTCATAAATATTTTCCCATTTGTGGTGCAGGAATATCTGGAATATCACTTTCAGGAATATCTGTTCCTTGTCCTCTCTTTGTCAGTGAGTTCTATCCAGGTATTTTATTTTATTTTGTTTTGATGCAGTTCAGAAATGTGGGATTATTTTCTTTTGTGCAGATTGGAGCTGGAACATGGAATGTTGGATTAGAGGGAAGCTGGACCTGTTGGTTTGTAACCTGCAGCTTTTGAATCTGGACCTGAGAGCTGAGCTGAGGGTGAACCTTTTATACTCTGGGTAAGTACAGGCCCCTGGTAAATTTGTCTGGAAAACTGAAAGCATTTCATCATTTCATTTCCTAAAACATCAACATCCCAGCTTCCAGCATGGTGGGAGCTTTGGCTTTGCAGGTTTCACTTTGTCCTGTCTAAAAGTAATCCTGGATAATATGGAAAAATCGTGGGTTTTTAAATGAAAATGGTTGGAATGGAGAATTCTCCTTCTCTGTCCTTCACGCGTTTCTTAAAATATTTTCACGAAATCAGCATTGACTTCTTGAAGTATCTTTGTTGTTAGAATTTCTTAATTTTAAAATCTTGGTTCTGCTTTTTATTTGGTTTTTACCATAATATTGTCTCTCCTGAAGTAACTGTGGTACTCAATGTGTGATACAATGGCAAATGCTGCTCTCACCTCATTGGCACTGTGGTGGATATTCCCTGGAATGCTGAGAGATGGAATCATCCTGGCTGTGCCATGGGCAGGGCAGGTCCTAAACACATTGGTTATAAAATAATCTGATTTTTTTCTGGATTATTGGTAGGTTTGAAGGATTGGTATAAACACCCAGACTTCCTTTCCTTAGAGAACAGGATAAACTGCAATAATTGAATGAGCTGAATTTTTATGGAAGGACTTCCTGAACAGCCAGAGATCATTTGGCACAAACCATCCCTGCAGTCAGAGCAGAAACCAAGTGTATTAAGAAATAAATATGGTTGTTTAGCTGACACAATATTTTAATCCCATTTTGGTGAGGTGGGTTCCCATTTCCAGTGCTCCTCACGACTCTGATTCCTGAAATACCATTCCAAGGGTGTTTGTGGGGGCAGCAGCTCTGCCTTTGCTCTGCTCCATCCAGGCTCAGCTGCACAGGAGAAGCTTTGCCAGTGATCCCAGGGCACAAATCTCTATATTGGAAATTTTTTTTGGAGATGCCACCAGATTGGAGCCCCAGCTGGGCTGAAGAGGTCCCTTGTGCTGGGAAGAGAATTTAGTGAAATTTAGAAGAGCAGACCCTGTGGACTCACCAGAGCCTCTGATTCCTCTTTGCTGCAAAGATAAAGAACAAAGCAAAACCTTGGAGGACTCATTTCCCTCCCCACATTCCATATTAATCTTTTCCTTTTAGGGTCCCTGTGTTCTGGGGGAACAGCAAGCACAAGCATTTCAGCCCTTGGGAAAGGTGACAGCTTTCCCTGTTGGCTCTCTGCTACCTTAACATTTTATTCCTGAGCCAAAAAATACCTTGAAAACATTCCCAGTTTTAAAAATATGCATTCCTGGCATGTGTTTCTCCCTGGGAGTCTGGAGATCCAGCCAGGATTCTCACACACAGGGCAATGCACAAAAATAATGACACAGGGGAATCTACAACAGAAAAGCTTGGGTCTCTCAGAGGGGTTTTTGGGGGTTTTTTTTGGGGTTTTTTTTCCACCATTAGAGGAGTCTCCTCTTATCTACCACACCCACATGGAAATATTTCCATCCTGCTTGGAAATATGAGGAATGGGAATGTTCTGTTCTGCTCATGGTGAGAGGCTCAGCTGAGGGAGGTGATGGGGCTTTGGGAGAGAAAAGGTAATTCCAAAAGGATAGAAAAGAAGGTTATTCCAAAGCTTCATTAGACAAGTTGGGTTAATTGTCTATCAATCATCTTCCCAGCTGTCTGATCCCAGGAATGCTGTAAAATCCAGGGTTAATTCCATCAGCTGGAATCTTTAGCCTCAGGGATCCCCTTGGTGAATGTTCCCAGTTTCATTTTGAGCCCTGATTACCATTTGCCCTTTCAGCTCATGAGGCTGCATTCATATTTTGACTTATTTGAAGTACCTGGGAGCCTCTCTTCCAGTTCTGGGACTAAATTCCCATTTTTTTTCTGGATAAATCATGCATTTTGCCTCAAGTGCCTCAGTTGTGCATTGAGCCTCTCCAGCCAGAGCAAATCAAGCTCTCATTAGAGATTGATGAGCTCAGCAGCCCTCAGATCTGCTGCAGTTTAATGAAGCAGCTTCTTCAAATAAGGATTTTTCTAGATCTACCATTGATCAAAACCAGTGGAAAAATATTTCTGGAAAAATCCTGGAGCCCTCAAACAGCTTTGCTGCACCCATTCCCAATAAAGGCAGTGCTTGGAGGGGATAAAGGAATAATAAATAAAATGTGACAGCAGAGTTGACAATGGTGCCCCTATTTCACAAACACCTGGTTGGGATGGACCTTTCCTGAAAATTCAGGCAATTCTTCCTAAAATAAGTTTTATTTATTCTCTTTTCAATTGCAAGAACAGGATTGAAATTCAGCCAGGACATTTTGCAGCATCTAATTGAAAAGTCTCCAAGTTCCCCAGGGGGCCACAGATGAATTTAGCAGGAGAAGCATTATCACCTTCTGAAGGGTGATAAATATATATAAATAATATAAAGCATTTAGGAGTTCTTAATTTTTTTTTTCCTGAGATTTTCCAAGGTGTTGGCTAAAAGAAATGTCTGTGACAAGATTTGGGTGGAGGAGCCACTGATCTCTCCTCAGCTTGTGAGGGTTAATAAATCAGGAGAGTAAATCTTTAGCCTTTTTCTCCCTTTACACTTTTTTTTTGGTGCAAACAAGTTCATTTGGATGGTTTAAAAATTGAAATAATTATTAGGAATGAGGAGAGGCTGGTGTGGTGGTAACCACTTTCCAGATAGATCAGATCAAAGACACGGTTTGAAGAAAAAAACCTACATTTTCCTGGATTTATTGTGGCTTTTGGAGAGCAATAAAATCTGTGAGCAACAGGAGAAAGCAGGGAAGCTTCAAAGAAAATTCTGCAAAGTCTTTGAAAGGAAACTCAGGAGAAAACAGCGGAGCCACATCTAGAAAAACAAAATTATTCCAAGTAATTTCAGAGCTCTGTGTCTGCCAGACACCATCAGCATCATTCCTGTGTCCTAAAGTCTGCGGGTCCTGGTGAGAATTATTTCAGGAATGTCAGGATTGGATGTCTGGAGCATTAATAAATGTAAACCATACCTTGAGGTGGACCTGCCTGGGGCTGTTCCTGCAGAGCACAGGAGCTGAGAGGGCAATGCTGCTGAAATTCCATGTTTTTCCAGCCTCAGAGTATCCCAAAGTGCAGGAAAATCAGGGAGCAGGACTGGGATGAGCCAGGAGTGGTTTCAGTCCCAGCCTGAGCTCTTCCCATCCTCCATAATTCTCAGGTGTTTTTGATCTTTTTCCTCTCTAAGCAGTTCAGGATATGGAAATGGAATTAATTGTGGCCACTTCCCTGTGCTCTGCTCTCAGATAAATGGAGCAGATAACAAATGGACTAAACCTAGAAAATAAAGCAGCAAATCTCGTCCTTCCAATGCAGAGATCTCTGCCCTCCCTGAATCCAAGTGTTCCAGTGACTTGTGCCAGCTTTAAACCATTGGAAAAATGCACACAAGGGCTCTTATTCCATGAATTTCCATTGCTTTCTCTGAATTAGTAAAACAAAACCTTTACTGGGCAGAAAGAACTCCAAAATCACTTCAGAACAATTCTAAACAGAAGCTTTTTTTAAAAATCATTGTTTTTTTGGGTAAGGATGAAACATGAAAAGCAGGAAAGGATCCGAGGTGATTGAACTGTCAGGGTTTGTCTTGGCTTTGCTGCTGGGAGAAATTTGGCCCCAGATTATTTGCACTATTAAATTCCCAGCTTTGGGGAGGTCTTGGTCACTGGATACCTGCAGAATTCCATAAATGTGGGTCTCTGGAAGAGCCTGAAGAGCAGAGATGAGAATGAAGAATCCTTTGGGAGCTCCTAATCCAAAGATTTAGGTGGGAAATTAGGAAGGAATTGTTCCCTGGGAGGGTGGGGAGGCCCTGGAATTACCAGAAAAGCTGTGGCTGATCCTGGATCCCTGGAAATGTCCACGGATGGAGCTTGGAGCAACCTGGGACAGTGGAAAAGGTCCCTGTCTATGGCAGGGATGGAATGAGATGGGATTGAAGGTCCCTCCCAATCCAAACCATTCCATGATTACAATATTCCCTGTAATCCTCAATTGTAGCAGGAGCTGGAGGGAACATTAAATTGTTTTGGTATTATTTCAGTGCCTCACAAATGGGAATTAGAAATTCATCTTTTGGGAGCTGCCATGGGAAGGTAAAACAACCCTGTGTGCCTCAAAAAGATCTGGGAATGCTTTAATGGAATTGAAATGGAAATTAAACACTGAGAAAGGGGAAAGCAGCAAAGTTAAAGCCATTGGTTACAATCACTTTTTCATTAATTAATTTAATTTTTTGATCAGTAAAAATATCCAGATGGCTAAACCTGTAGCCCTGGTTCTGTGCCTGAGGTGTTTTGGTTTTCTGAATTTTTTTTCCCAGGGAATTTTCTGTGAACAGGAGAAATGTTTTTGTAGCTGTATCTTTTTTTATTCATGCCTTTCCCTAGGAGGGACTTCTCCTTGCTGTCCCTCTGCTCTGACCAATGGGAGTGAAGAGGTTTGTCTTTGTGTCACCAATCAGATTGGTCTGTGTGAAATGGGATAAAAGGGAGACACAGGCCAGAAATAAAGGAGTCATTTTCAGCCTTCTGAATCTCAGAGTCTGTGTCCTTGTGGTGTAAAACAGCATCACAAACCTACTGAGATACAGAAAAAAAAAACCAAACAAACCCAAACAACAAAATACTGAATTGTTTTGTTCCTTGGT
>NW_028154304.1:0-22082 GCF_965231275.1 Zosterops lateralis
ACTCCCCAAACATCAAGACTCAGGTAATTAAGGACATGGACACCCAGAGGGGCAAGAAGGGAAGTCTAGAAGGGATTTAGACAGCAGGGGATGGATGGTGTTGGTGTGCTGGGAAGGGTGAGGGGGAAGGGGAGGGTGCAGGATTACAGTTAAGGCAAGAGGCAGCAGGAGGAATCTCTGTGGTGAGAAAGAGGATGATGGAAAAGAGCAGGAAGAGAAAAATACTGAGGACTGGGACGTTTTCAAGCAGGGTGTAATGCTCAAACTCTGGGAGCTGATGCAGATGGTTTGTAGCCCCGGTTGGCAGGAGAGGCAAACAAGGAGGTCAGGATCCCAGGGGGTTTCTCTGTGCTGGGGAGCGGCAGGAGCGGGCGCAGAGGGGCGGCACCGGGAGCACGGGCTGGGGGCCTGTGGGGAGCTGCGGGGCCGGGCCGGGGCTGTGGGGCAGCCGGGGCTCAGCGCCGGGCGCTGCCTGACCCCACCACCCCCCGGGCAGGGCCGGCACTGGCCCCCGGCCCCCAGGAGGCTGCGGGACGCCCCGGCCGCTGCCCGGCCCCGTGGAGCTGCCGGCCCTGCCCGCCGGGGGAGCCGCCTTTGGACACTGCGGCACCACAGGCACCGGCTCTGGGATACGGGCTCTGCAGGGCACGGCCAGCACAAGCACCAGCGCCAAGGAAGGAAGGAAGGAACAGCTGGGAAATGTGCATTATCCCGGGAAGGATCCAGATCATCTTTGAAGGATCTTGTTTGGGCCCTGCAGAAAGGAATGATTGTGCAGAAAGCTCAGCAGCTGTCAGAGGATGAGCACCCACAGGCACTCAGGGGGGCTGCACGAGGGGCACAAGAAGCCCCTGCAGCACTTGGGCACAAAGGCACAGCAGGTGAAGGCAAGAAGGGAGCAGGAAAAGGCCAAGCTGAAGGCAAAGGCCATGGCAGAGTTTCCACAGCCCCTGAGGGATGAAGCCCAGGGCCCAAGGGGGCCCCAGCACCGAGGGGACGGGCTCGGCCACAAGCACCTGGCACAGGCATTGCCCTCCTCGGCAGGGGAGAGCCCACCCAAACAGCCCCTG
Source organism: Zosterops lateralis (assembly GCF_965231275.1). NCBI lineage: Eukaryota > Metazoa > Chordata > Aves > Passeriformes > Zosteropidae > Zosterops > Zosterops lateralis. Next base: position 1,071 of record NW_028154304.1, read on the forward strand.
CCAAGGAAGCAGGGATCCATCTGCAGCCCACAGGGACACTGCAAGCACACACAGCAGCACCCTCAGCAGGAGCAAGTCCAGCCCTGCACGGACATGGATTCCTAGGGCTGCCACAGCTCCCATTACACCAGGGACCCACCACACTGGAGCCCTTGACAACATTCAGCCTGGGGCTGCATCCACACCAGGCCTTTCCTCATACACACAGGGGCCTCTCCACCCACTCTCAATCTTAGACCTAAGGGGGGAAAAGGCCAAAAATGTCTTTGATTATCCAGGGGACAAGTGGGAAAGATGAGAGGCTGTGTTTTATTCAACCATTATTAGCAGATGTGGGGGATGGGTTTGAAATGCAGGAAGTTTTATTTGCTCCTCATTGTGATTGTAATTTACTGGGAAGGCCTTTGATGGCTAAATTGGGAATACAAATTAATATTGCAAAAAGGTGATACAGAGGCCAGTTCTCTTGTACCTCTGTGTCAAGAGTCTGGCAAGGCCTGTGCTGAAGTGAACCCACAAGTGTGGGCAGCCCCAGGGAAAGAGGAAAATTAGATTCCCAGCCTCTCCAAATCACTCTGAAGCAACCAGCACTGTTGGGAAAGATGGGACAGGAAGGACTTATGGATATGATTGTCTGGCAAGAAATCCTGCAGATGAAAAACCTGTGAGTGCAATAGAAATGAAAGCCAGCTTTGACATGTAGGCATGGGAGGCAGGAAAACGGTGATTAGCTGGAGATGGGTTGAAGGGCAGAAACAAAAGGACTCAGGAATGCAGCCTTTCCACTTTGCAAGGGATCAGGGGAAAAGCAGATAAGAAAAGTAGTCTTTAGAGTTTAGAATATAAAATGACATGGTAATATAGTAGTTCTCATAGGCTGCATGCAAAGTTTGTAGGTTTTGGATCTTGCACCGGTTGGTCACTGTGAATTAGAATATTCAACACAAAAAGAGAGAGAATGGATTGTAACAAGGTGCCCTCTCTCTTGCTCTTGCTCTCTTGCTCTTTCCCCCCACGCTCTTGCCCCCTCTCTCTTATCCCTGCTGTCTTATCCCTTCCCCCACTCTTACCTCACTTCTACCCCTGAGCTCTCTTCTACCCTCTCTCTCCCCTCTCTCTCTCGGGGCTTCCCTCCAGCCCAGGCTGGTGGCTGAAGGCAAAGCCCTCTTTACCCACCACCCTTGTAATAAAGCCACGTGTTTCTAGAATATCTCAGCTCTGCAGAGTTCCTTGTCCCTGCCGTCCACGGATGTCACTACACAGCACGAGTGGTGTCTAAAAGCAAAACCCTATTGCAAGGGAGGGAAGGAAGGGCTTTGTAATCTCAGGAGTAATGTTACCCAGGACTAAAAAGCAGCTGTGACAATTCTGAGGATTAATAGGTGTTATATATATCTTATATAAAGTTGGCTTTTCGCAAGATGAGTGCTATATAGTAAATAATATCGTGGTAAGAATATAGAATATATATATAGAATATAAGTTTTTAATTCTGCTTTTAGAAAATTAGGTATAGTGGTAATAACTGATGTAATATGCTTAAACTGTCTGTTTGGTCGGGATAACACCCAGTGAACATGTAAAGAGGACCCTGCTATTGATACACTAACTATCAGCATCTCCCACCTGCAGAAAGCACGGACCAAGGCCCAAGCTGGACGCGATAAAAAGGACACAGCCACAAAACGCGCATGCTCTAAAAAGGCGGACCCAAGGAGGGGCCATGCAAAACAGTTCCTGGAATATGGAAACTAGTTTATGGAATTTTATGAATATTCATATATCGATATAACGGGAAGGGTATTTAACGAGTGTCTCTGAGAAAGCAAAGTGTGGACTTGGCTGAATGCCGAGTCACCCGGCCGGCCATACTTGGCTTTTTTTATCTCCTAATTGTCTTAATTATTTTATTAAACATAGTTTTTTAAATTTACCAAAAAGTGAACCTCATTTTTCACAATTGGGAATTGCAGGACCTGGATTGAGGATTCTCTGCTCTAGCTAAAACATTGGATGACTTTTTAACCCCACACAGCCTCAATGTTATGGTTTGGACATGGGAAAGGGAACAAGACTTGAGAAATGAAAAAAAACCCCAAAATTATTGATGCCCCAGCCATGGCTCCTCCAGACTCTGAAAAGAAACTGGAATTGTATGTGAATGCAAAAAAGGGTCAGGCTAAAGGAATTCTTGTGCTAAAATGTTTAACCCAGTGGCCAGAGTGGCCCCACTGTCTGCAGAATTGTGCAGCCACAGCTTGAATGGGACCTGAAGCCTGAAAACTGACAGCACAAGGATCTCCTGTTGTCCAAGTCTGGCATCAAGTTCAAGCTCTGAGAACCAAAAGAGCAGGGCTGGGTTATTCCAGCAGGAAACTTGTTCAGTGGCACAGGAGGATTTAGAAGTGAGGACAGGGGAAGGGTTTAACCCAGCCTCCTGTTGGAACAGCCTGCACAGGGGCTGGGGAGAAACCCATGACTGCACTGAGGTGACAGAGCTCCAGAGCCAGGCTGGGAGAGATTGATGAGACATTCCCTGGCCTCAGGGAGAAAAGGTGTTTCTGGATGGGGCTCCAAGGGCAGCAGAAGGGAAAAGAGTTACAAGACACGCTGTTGTTTAGGAAAGGGAATCAGACAAAGCACAGGTTACCCCCCACATGGTCAGCTCAACCGGCAGAGCTGCGTGTGCCTGTGAGAGCCTGGGACTGAAATGCCCTGAGCAGGAAGGCTGAAATATCTCCTGCTGACACCATGTCACCCAACAGGGGGGCCAAAGGCAATTCTGACTTCTGCAGTAATCACTGGATCACTTAGAAAGCTATTTCTGAAACAAATAATTCCAAGAGAAAGGATTGTGGAAGCAATAAACTACAATAGGGGAACTCATTTTACAGGAAAGATCCTTCAGGGGGTTCTGGCAGCTTTAGGAACACAATGGGACCTCCACAACCCCGGGCACCCCCAGAGCTCAGGTCAGGTAGAAAGAATGAATGGGGAAATAAAGAAACACCTTTGGAAGCTGCTGACAGAAACCAAGATGCCACAGGTGGGGCTTTTGCCATTGGCTCTGGCAAGAATAAGAGCCAGATCCAGGGCAGATATTCAATTATCTCCCTTGGAATTGATCTTTGGAATTCCTTCCCCTGGCAATTCTCCACCTAGTGCAGGCTGGAGATAAGGGATGTGTATTTAAAGCAGCCTGTGGCCAGAATCCTGTCTCCTGTGAAATCTCTCCCACTGGAAGCTGGGCTGGCACAGACCCTGCCTTGGGACTTTGCTGTTCACACCATCCAACCAGGACATGGGGCCCTGCCTGAGGAGTGGGAAGAAGCACCACTGGGGGCCAAGTGGCCCATCCCAAGTGTCCCTGAGCACAGAAACAGCCCCAGCACAGCTCAGCACGAGGGGACCCCTCACCCTGGGCTCAAGGGCTCGGAAGGCCCAAAGGAGATTTGGACTTCCCGGCTGCAGGAGGAGGATGGGAGGCCACGACTGACCCGTCCTGAAGGCACCGGAGCAGCAGCCAGGGCTCCACAGCGGGGGAAGCCCCTGTGCCTGCCCACAGATCCTCTGCTGGAATAGTCTGCCTGGGCACCTCCTGGGCCATCTCCAGACACTGGGGGCCCAGCCTTGCTGCCACTGCTTCAGCTTCAGGGCTTTCTGTGCCTGCACTCGCCACAGGGGCTGGGGAACACAACGGGACAATTCCACTCTGCCTCTCAGTCACACTCACACACGGGGCTGGATGGGATCACATTGCTCCAAAATATACCAAGTTCAAATTTAAAAAAAATCTTATTTCTCTAGTCAGGCTTGGTTTGCCTTTGCCCTGGGAAAGGAATTTTAAATATTATCTTTTAAAGGGTGTTACACCACTCAAGAGAGACGAGTTTAACATCTCAGCAGACTGGGAATAGCCCAAAAGACACCCACAAAGACAACGACCATCAACAAAACATCAACGACCAGCAGCAAACAGCAACCAACATCTGCCCCAGACACTGCCCTGGAATAGCTGGAGACACCTGGTCTGGAAAATGCTGATGAGGAAACCCAGGAGTGAGGACCTAATTAACATCAGAGGCAAAGAAATCCGGCTCCAATAGGAAACCAAATACTCAGAACTCAGCGACTTGGAAGCAATGAACATCAAACCAATGGATTTCTATGGGTTCAGACTGTAGAAAGTTTAGGAAAAATCCAGTAAAACTCACGTGTCATGGAATGATTTTCTCTGCACACCCTGGCTACGTGTGGCTGAAATGATTTCTGTTGCACATCCTGGCCAAAATCAAGTAATGCCTTGACTCTCTAACACTAAAACTATTGTTGGACAAATTCTGTTTTTCTCGCAGTTTCTGTGACAAGGTTACACCACCACAATGATTTCACATAATAATCCTGCTTTTATATTGTCAGTTACTTTTGGACCAGGGGTGAGAATCAATTCTACACCTAGGAGGAAAAGTAAATAAAACTTGATTACTTTGAAATGTTTTTGTCTATGTTTGTGTGAGGCTCTTAGTGATGGCAAAATTTCGGTTTGGGTTTTTCGATGTTCATCTTTAGGCTGCATTTTGCAAAACTAGAAAAGCTTTAAAGGTGACCCTTTAAGGCACAAACAGGTAAAAGAATTAAACAGTTAAATTAACAGTTAAAACAAAAGCAGATTGTGGGGGGGCACATGTGAGTCATTCAGTGGCTGCTCTGGAAGAGAAGCTCCATTCCAGGCAGCCAGGAGAGGAGCTTTAGAAATGCAAATTAACACTGCTGGGGAAAAGTGGGGACAGTGCACCAGGCTCTTCTGGCCTGCGGGAGGAATTGGGCTGATTCCCTCTGCCCCTCAGCCCAAGCTCTGCCTGCTTGCACAGATGGAATCGGCACAGCCAAAGGCAGAGCCCACAGGGAGGAGATCTGACTCTGCAACACAAATTGCTTCAGCTGCAAAGGGAAACAGCCAGTGGAGAATGGTGTGAAAACTTCACTACAAGAAGTGGGGGGAATCATCCCTCTCCCCACTCCAACATGTGCTGGCACTGTCTGTGTCACACAGGGAGCATCAGACCACTGGGCTGTTTGTGCTACCACAAGCTCAGAGAAATCACTTGGGAATCCAAGTCTGGGATGATTTAATTAGAGAAAAGAGATCAATTGATGCAGCCCTGGGTTAAACGAATGCTCTTTGTCCTCTGTTGTGCTACAGCAACTCTCATCTTTGGGCCCTGCACCACACCTTGCTGAGGGCAGCTCATTCACAGCTGAGCAAGGGGATGCAGGTGGCAGCCAGGCCTCCTGAGCCACACACGGCTACAAAAGGACAGGAACTGTTAAAAATGACCCGATAATATTGGCTTTCACATTTGTGCATTAGTCTTTATATGTGGTTATTGATTTCAAGTACAGTGGAATTTATAATCTCTTTTAGCTGCTTGCTAATAAAACTTATTTCTCATTTTAGTATGCACAGTAAAGCCCATGGAAATAGTAGTGTGATGAGTGTTATGTTGATGTATTCACCTTACAGCTTATAGAAATAATTATGTGATGAATGTATTGTACCATAGGCCTTAGCAAAATATAAAATGTTAAAATACTTCTTGTAACCGAGAGAACTGTGTAAAGCAATTAGGTTGTTTCCCACATCTGCTGACTGACCTCTCCAAGTGATAAGGGTGACACCAACCAGAGCACGGGAGAAGAATTAGAGAAGAATTTGTTAACTGTTCAGTATCTGGGAAGTGTGAAACAACAGGATGAAGCCACAAGAAGAAATAAAATATATGGACCTGATCCACAGGATGTTATTTAGATAAGCCAGAACAGAAACCCAAAATAAAGCAAAGTTTCTATAACAATGAAAGCTACCAAGAATATTTGAATAATGCATGAAACTCATGAACATGTATGTGCCTTAGTAAAGTAACAGTACAGAGATAACACTGTCTTAACGGACCCACGGGTCCCTTGGCTGATCGCCAGGAACACCCAGCGCTGGACATGGAACTGGTTTGTCCCTTATTGAACTTTTGAAAAATATTCTGAGACTGAATATTCGTTTTTCTCAGAATTGAGGTCACTGACAATAATCCCAAAACCAAAGAGGACCCAGCAAGAAAAAACAGAGTCAACGAGTGAATCTGCTTGGAGACAGGGCCAGGGACTGGGAGATAAGGGAGGAACGGGAGAATCCATCAGTTTCAGAAAATGTTCCTCATTGACACGGACTGTGCTCAGCCAAGGCCCTGCGAAATTCCTGAACACGGAGAAGAAGAACAAAGAGTGAGCAGAGCCGTGAATATCGGATGTTCTACAAAAGGGGGGCGCATATTAACGAGGACATGCAGGAGGCGGATCGGGAAGTCGGAACTTTCCAAGGACCTTCGCCACGGGGCAAAGGGACAGGGAGATGCAGAAGGGAAAATCAGGAGAAAAAGGAGGCCGCGTCCTACAACAATTGGAGAGACCCCCCGGCAAAGGCCGCACGGCCTCTCCCTTTGTTCAGGAATAAAGTCACTTTTACAGGACTCCTCGGGCTCCTGTGGGGACACAAACCTCTGGCCACCTCTGGGAATTTTCCCGCACAGCCCCGCCCGGGGACAGGGCGGCCACCTCCGTCCTCCCCACAGGAACCGGGACGAGCCGGCGCTGCTCCGGCAGCGGCTCCTGCCGAGGCAGCGGCGGGAAGGAGAGCGCGGGCAGCCGCTCCCGCAGCGCCCTCAGGCCACGGGCAACACGGCGCCGACACGGCACAAGGAACCCGCCGGAGCCCCCTGCCGCCCCCTCCGCCCGCAGCCAGCCCCGAGCCCCGGCAGAACCGAGCGCGGCTCCCACCTGCGCTGGGGCCGCCTCCGAGCTCCGCCAGTGCCGCCTCACCGGGCTCCGGCCGTTGCCGCCGCTCCCGGGCCCGCACACGCGCTCCCACAATGGCGCCTCTGCCCAGCCACGGGCGCCCGGGGGGCGGCCCCGGCAACGGGCTTGGCCCCGCTCCGCCCAATCAGCGCGCGCCCACAACCGGCACTGACGGCACAATCAGCCAATGGCGGCGAGCGAGGCACGGGCTGTGCACACGGCCCACACCCGCCCCGCGCTCTCAGGCCCCGCCCCCGGGCTGTGGGAGGGGAAAGCCGCAGATGAGGAACCGCCCTGGGACGGGCCCGGGCCCGAGTCGGGATTGAGCTGGAAACACAAACAAAGTTCTCCGCACCTCCCGGCCCGCCTTTCCCAGCCCTGCGTGTTCGCTGCCACCGCCTCCGAGGAAAGCCCTCAGTTCTCCCGGCCCTACTCAGGAGCATCAGCGCATGGCTTTGATTTCGCCCGAAAAAGGGAAAAGCCCCAAGGCCCTTGGGCTGAGTGGAGGAGGGGGGAGATTTCTGTGAGAAAATTCCCAAAGTCGTTTTTCCCCAGAGTTGGCAGTTTGCCCTCGTGGTCCCTTGTGTATGACCGGAGCTACGATTCTTTCAGGAATTTCCAAGTCTCCCTCTTTTAGTGCTTGTGGTTTTAACCGCACCCAGTGGTCATGAGGGTCGGGGGGTATAAATCAGGATCTTTGTCAGGATCAATAGGTCCAGGATCAAAGGGATCCTCCTCTGGACCATCTTGATCACTTTCCTCGCTGTCACAGTCGGCAGTGAAAACCCTCACGGAGCTCAAAAACACTTTTTTCCTGGGCAGACATTCCTTGACCCATCGTCCCCTGCAGCAGCTGACCTCCAAAATCCCAGAGTGTTGGCTCACCTCCCATCTCTGGAGGGGTTCCTTTTGCCAGCTGTCATTCCTGCTTCTTTCAGCAGCACTTTGTTCTGCAGGGCTCCGTCACACGGGGCACCATTTGACGGCGATTGACAGAGAGACATGAACTCCATGGGGTGCAGGCATGAGGCCGTTTATTGATACGCCTGGCTGAGTTTATATACCTTTTCATTATATAACAGGTACTATTGCCAAGTACATTGCTTTAGTCATGCCTCACACTAACTAACACAGGTATGTGCTGTCTCATCTCAGTCCTGCTTGCTAAGCACATCTTGTACCAAGCACATCGCTGTCTCTTACATTCCTCTCTCAAACTTCTGCTTTCGGTTGCCAAGGCTTGCGGCCACCTGATGCTGACATGTCCATTTGTGTCATGAGCTGAGCAGTGCTCCCAGCTCGGCTCTCTGGCTGTATTCCCACAACTGGGCAGGTTTTTCCCTTGCATGGAGCCTTCCCCGTGGCCCTTCTGGCCTTCCCCAGGCCCCTTCTGCCCTCCCGCAGAACCCGTGGCATTTTCCACCACACACAGTTTGTGACCCAGAGTCGGCTGCAGCCGAGAAGGCTCCAAGCAGCTCCTTCCAGGCTGACTCTGCAGATGCCGAGGCTGCTCTGGGCTCTGCCAGGGCTCTGCTGGGGCTCAGCTCTGGGCAAGGCTGGGCCCCCTCTGCCCTGGCATTGCTCCAGGCAACTGAGTCGCAGGGGGAGAAGGACGGGACATGTCAAGGGAGTTGAGGTTTAAGGGAGTTTTTATTCAAAAAGTTGCCATAATAAACAGGGTGTCATAACAACCATAACAAACAGGGGGTCATACTACCATAACTAACTACCATAACTAACTACCATAACTAACTAGCAGTGCTAACTACCATAACTAACTACCATAACTAACTAGCAGAGCTAACTACCAGAACTAACTACTTGTCCTAACTACTCTAACAAAAGCTGCTTCACGTCCTCCGCTGCTCCCTCAATGTCTTTGCTGCAGCGATCAGAGCGCTCAGGCTGGAGAGAGGCTCGGCTGATGATAAAAATGGGTGCTGCCCAAAGGATCAAAAAGAAAGAAATGAACCGTTACTTTCCAAAGTCAAGCTCCTCACAGGCTCTGTTGCCACAGGACAAAGGGGAATGGATTTTAACTGAAGGGAGGGAAGCAGGCTCAGATTGGATCGGAGGAAGGATTTTTTCACCAGGAGAGTGGGGAAACACTGACAGAAGGTGCCCAGAGATGTGGGAGGTGCCTCCTCCCTGGAAACATCCAAGCTCAGGTCAGGCAGGGCTCTGAGCCACCCGATGTGCTTGAAGATGTCTGTGCCCATTGAGGGCAGCAGGCCCAGATGACCTGGAAAGGACCCTGCCAACCCAAGCCAGGCCAGGCTTCTGCTCGCTTTGCGTGTGAAAAGCAGCGAGAGCGGAGATGATGGGAGAGGGCCCCACAAGAAAAGCCCTCCCTGGCTCTGCCGTTTCCCCTGCAGCCGCCGGGCACTGACCTGCAGCAGCTCCTGGGCAGACCAGCGCCGCTCCTCGTCCAGCTCCAGGCTGCACTCGAGGAAGTCCCGCAGCAGAGCCGACAGGCGCCGGGGCTCCTGCAGCCGCGGGGTCCCGTTCTGCCGGATCAGAGCGCGAGCCTGCAGGAAAGGCAAACACAGCGCTCCGCCAGCTCCCTTCACACCCACAGCTGCTCACATCCACCCCGCCTGCTCAGCCCCGGCTCCAGGGGCACTTTCCTCCCTGCCACAGATGCTGCTCCACAGCTCATTTTTCTAGGCCAACCAAAAATCCCAAACCCTGGTGCGGCCACAGCCATTGCAGCATCCAAATGATCTCGCCTTGAGAGCCAATCTCATTGCCTGACTTTGTTAGGAGGAACCTCCATCAGAAATAGCACATTTTGCTTCTCCAAATCCGGACACCAGCTTTACAGGCCATTTTCAAGAGTCACTGTGGTCTGACTGTGTCATTTCAAAGGGTTCTCACATCAAATGCATCTCTGCAGGGCCACTGACACTCAAGTAAATTCATTCCTGACGCCCCATCCCAGAAACTGCCCGACAAGAAACAGGTTTGTGTTGCTGAAAGCTCAGGCTTGGTGACATGGAGAAAGGAGCTTGGGATAGGAAAGAAACATGTTAGACTATGGGGATGTTAAAGAATCATCTTCATGTGTTAGACAACTTTCCCAGTGAGAAGAGCCAGGAAGGATTTCCCCTTGCAAAACCTGTTTTAGAAACTCCTTCGTAAATTTCTTGGGTTTGGGTTTTGGGGCGCGTTTGGGGTTTTTTTTTGCAAGATAACATTAGAGCTGATCCACTGGCTCCACGTTTTCAGGTCACCCTCACAGACAGAAGAGGTGCAACAACTTAAAGCCCAAAGCAAATTGTTGCTGGAGACTGCAGAATATTTGTCTGTGTTCAGGTTTGAGTCCTCTGGGAATTCCCCTCCCGATGTGCAGAAACCTCCAGCTGCTCCTCCCAGGGCAGGGTCACGCTGTGCTCACAGGCCTCTGCAAACACTGGAGAATTTGCCTCTTACCATGGCCCCCGTCTCCTTGAAGTAAGGAGGTTCTCCTTCCACCATCTCGATGGTCACAATGCCAAATGACCAGACGTCCACCTTGGGGCCGTAAGGAGAACTGGTCACAACTTCTGGGGCCATCCAGTGAGCAGTGCCCACCATGGAGCTGGGCTGGTCCTGCTCAGGGCTGAGCTGAGCGCAGAGGCCAAAATCAGCTGAGGACAGAAACAAACCCCGTCAAAGGCAGCTGGAATGAGGAAACCACTCACAAACATTCCCCACTCTCAGTCTGACAATGCACTACTGAATCCAACTGGAAAAGCCCTCAGGGCTGTAGCCAAGGAAAGATGGAACTGGACCCTTAAAGGAACCCTCAGCTTTCATGCAGTGGCTTTTACTGATTCCCCTGAAGCTTGAGATTCCAACTCCCGCCCCTCTGGAAGGGCCAGAGCCAGAGCAAAGGCACTCCTGACACTGCTGCTCCTCTCCTGAGCTCTCTGCAGGGGCAGCAGGGGCCGGGCAGGGCCACCAGCAGCACCTGTGGGGCTCTGGCCGTCCCTGGGAAGCCCCACACCCGCACCCCGGGAGCGCCGTGCCTGGCCAGGAACACCCACCCAGCTTGACAGAGCCGTCCATTCCCAGCAGGATGTTGGAGCTCTTCAGATCTCTGTGGATCACCTGGTGTGAATGGAGGAAATCCAGGCCCTGCAGACACTGAGAGGGAACACAAAACACCAGGGTAAAAATCAGTGGCTGGAATATAGCACACAAGAAAGGAGAGTTTAGAATTCTGCCAGCAGAAACTTTGCTGTGACAGGCCAGGAGTGCAGTGCAGACCAGCTCCAGGAAAATGGTTCAAGGCAAAGCTGAGAACAGCAAATCCAATCAAAATAAGACAGAGTACTCCCACAGCAGGAAAGAGGACAAGAACAGAAGTGCAGTGATGCTGGCAGGCCATTCCTTTCAGTGGCTCTTTCTTCTCCAGCTCATAAAAACAGCACAAAAACAAAGCCCTGAGCCCACGTGGAGCCACCCCTGTTCCCCTGCCCTGCTGGGAAGGACCATCGTGTCCAAGCCATGGGAGGCACAAGCAGGATCCCTCACCTCCCGACTGACAGCTGCCATCTCTCCTTCAGCCATGCGTGTGTGTCTGACAACGTCCTGCAAAGTTCCTCCATCCATGTATTCCATCACCAGCCAGAGATCTCCATCAACAAGGAAGCTGGAAGAGGAACACAGTGGCCCGGAGATGAATGTGCAGTGCTCAATTCCCCCATGGAAAAGCCTCCAGTGGGGTTTTGTTTCCAGGGCACTTGTCAATGAGGACAGAATCAGATGGAGAGACATTCCTGCCAGGGTGCACAGGCCTTGGAATCTGCACAGTCTAAAGGAGAAGGAGACACCTGTGCAAAAGGAGAGGCCTTAGATGGCAAGCAAGAGGAAAATGCAGTTTAGCAACAGCCTAGATCCATGTGAAACCACAACACTTGGCCCCAGCTGGTTCAGCATCTGAACTTATCAGTTCCACCATTCACTCCAGAGCAAGGCCACACAACTTCCAGAGTTATCCAGGGAGGGAGGCCCTGCAGCACTTGGGATAAAAGTGGTCAACTGTTTGGAAAACCTTGCAGAAAGTCTCTTCAGAAACAGGCAGGGCCATTGAAAAATGGGCAAATGAGGCATTTCTGGAAACAAGAACCTGGTCTTCCTGGCATCTGCAGCAGTGGAAAAGATTTGGGAAGAAGAAGCCAAGGGAAACAATTTCTGCCATGGATTATCAGCACTTGTTGTAAGACATAGAAAATAGAGTCGACTTGAAGGAAACACCAAAGCAATAAAAGCACATGGAGGGAGTGAACTGCCAGGCTGTTGTTTTGGGAAGATATGGCCGGGTCAGGCTTTTTCAAAACAGGCTTCAGACTAGGGATGCCAGGAAAGATCAACGCAGGGCCCGTGCACGGGATGAGACCTGAACACTCACCTGTCCAAAGAGCTGACAATGTTGGGGTTCTTCTTGTCCCTCAGGACCAGGGTCTCATTCACAGCTCGTTCCCAGTTCTGCCCTCTGAGACTGATTTTCTTTATGGCCACCTGAAGGGACATTGCAGACCTTTAACTGGAGGAGTCTGTGGCAGGAGGCCACAGCAAACACGGGGCGAGTCTTTTTGGAGCGACGGAGCCGGGCTGTGCCAAACTGCCCTGGGATGGGACACCAGAGCTCAGCAAGTGCCATTCCCACAGCCCATGGCTCTGCTCGCTGGGGGCTGCTGACAGGACACATGGCCAGAGACATTTGGCCTCGGGAGCTCTGCAGAAATGGTCCCTCAGCCTCAAAGCTCTAACAACATTCTCTGCACCTACACTCTTCTCAAATGGCCCTAGTTTACCACCACTCTTATAATGATGAGGGTGATGCTCATTATTATTCAAACCCATTTGGCAAGCAGGAGGTAATTCTGGTTCTGTGAAAACTGAGCAAAATAGCTGGGAACCCTTTAGCAATTCTATGGGGTTTGGTCATGATTTCAAATGCAGCTGCTCTGTTTGGGATTGCACAACAAAGCAAACACACACATCCATTGCTCAGATGATCCTTGTCACAGGCTGTCACTGACACCAGCCCCAAACACAACTGCAGGGTTTAGGAGAGAGCTTTGCTCTGGACATCCATCTTCTCATTGCTCTCCCTCTCTCTCTATGAACAGCTGCAATAGGACTAAAGCCCCAAACTAAGATCCCAAGCAGGATCTCTCCTTAATTAGGACTTGAGGTACCCTTTGAAGATAAAACTCAGCATAGAAAAACTGCTAAACAGTGCTCCTGTCCAAGGCTGGGATGGAGATAAATTGGGCCTCAGTCTCCACCAGCTGATGCATTCACAGTTTTAGATGTGCAGACCAAGGCAGCGTGTCCTGCTCTGACAGACACCGCTGCCCTCCTTGCATTCCTTTGGCCACTCCAGAAGCTCCAAGTCTGTCCCAGCTGTGCTCTGCAGGCTGACCCTGCTCTGCCTTCAGAGGAGCAGCCTGTGCAGGAAAGCTCTGCTGGGCCCCCAAAGCTCCAGCCACAGCTCCCAGCAGAGGGGAAAGCCCTCGAGAGCTGCCGGACGTGCCGGGCGTGTTGACACTGACCTCTCCTGCAGTGGCCCTGTCGAGTCCTTTGTAAACGGCCCCGAAAGCCCTGGAGACAAAAGAGCAGAGAAGAAAGAAGCAGTGCTTTAGGCCCTGGGAGTGAAAGTCAGCCCAGACAGGAGATCTCTTCTGCCTGTAGCATTCAGAAAACACCTGGGTGCCTCAGTCCTTCAAACAACGGCGCAGCAGCCACCAGTCCTCTGCCATGCAAGGTGTGCAAGGGAAAGCTGAGGCCAAACATGAAGGAAAAGTGCTGGAGCAAATCCCAAATGTCCATGATGAATTCCTTTAGTTCAAACCCTAGGGTGGGGGGCTGGGTGTCTAAAGAACTAGGAAAGAATGTATTTCACCCTTTTGCATTTCCTGCCTAAGACCTGCAGCATCCACAAGAGCCCTGCCATCAGGGCATCGTGCATTTTCCCCTCAAGGGCAGCAGCTCTGTGTCTGTTACTGAATGTATGGGCTCTGCTACTTGTGCTGAAAAGAGCCCTTCTTAGTTCATCTCTGGTTTCTGTTTGTAAACCATTATACTGATAATCCTGACCGGTGGATATTTTTGGAAGTAAAATATTGGAAAGAAATCTTGAGAACTGTTTTCTGGCAGTCACCAGATGGTGAGTTGCGCTCTTAGGCAATCCCAGTCCAGGGACAGAAGATCTTCCAGGTCCTGCTCCTTGCTGCAGGCAGGACACTGCCAGCCTCAGGGGCCTTTGGCGGTGCCACCTGACCACAGTTATCAATTCTGGTCAGGACTGAGAGACAGCAGGATCATACCCCAGTGTCTGAAGGCGTTTGGAGCTCTCCTGACTCCTCACTTGATCCTGCACCAGCAGAATACCTGGGCCCTGCTGGTGCAGAAGTAACTGCCTTGCACTTACCCTTGGCCAATCTGCTCCAGTTCCAGGTATTTCTCCGCAGGCTCCCCCACGCTCACGGTGTTCCCTGAAAGAAACCACATGGAAGACGCTCCCTCCCAGATGGAGACCCCGCCTTGCAGCAGAGCCAGAATGGGGCCCCACTCCCTGGGGCCCTTGTTCTCAGCCGGGGAAGACAATCAATGACTCTGTGACATTCAGCTGCAGAGCAACACTGGGTGCAGCTGATGCTGAGACACACACACAGCCCCTGCTCGGGCACACAGGAACAGAGCAGACGTACTCAGCTGCCTCAGGCACCACTCCCCTCTCTCCTCTGCCTGCAGGGCTGTGCTGCTGTCAGAACGTTCAGCCCAGGATCCCTCAGCAGAGGGAGGTTCAGTGTCCTCTTCCCACGCAGAGGGAGGTTCTCCACCCTCTTCGCAAAACACTGCAGGTTCTCCATCCTTTTCCCAAAATGCTGCAGGTTCACCGTCATCTTTCCAAGTCATGGGACATTCGCTGTCCTCATCCCACACCGGGAGATGTCCACTGTCCCTGTCCCACGCCGCGGGAGCCTCGATGTTGTATTCCCAATCCGTGGGATGTTCGCCCTCATCTCCCGGAACAGTGGGGAGTTCACTGTCGTCTCCCGGCACAGAGGGAAGTTCACCACCATCCCCCAGAACAGTGGGAAGCTCACTGCTGTCTTCCTCCTCTTTGGCCTCCTCTTTGGAAGCAGAGGGAGCCAGAGGAGGTGCTGATGCTGCTTTTTTGCCCTGTGGACAGAGGGTAGCGTGAGGGACGGGAAGTTCTGTCTCAGTTATCATCTTATTTATCCTCAGCTACACATCCAGCTGCACTAAGCAGAAACGGTTCTGAGCTGTTCAAACTAACAATGGCCTAAAGTCGACATTGCCACTTATTGTTGGGAATTTGATGTTCCACCATGGCTAAAGCCAGCAAGCATCTTCTGCCTGCAAAACCAGATCTAGAGCTCTTCAAAAGCTCTTCAACAGAAAAGGAGAAACTGCCAGGGATCCCTTTGCTGCTGCTGCTGCAGAGACACCGACAGGAACTTTCCTTCAGCCCCCCAGGCTTGCACTTGGCTGCCACACGCTGAGCTCACACCTCGCTGCACAATTCCAAACACCAAAGGTTCCTTTAAACTCACCAAAGGAGGAGCTGCTCGAGATCCTCGTGTGAGGTGCCCTGCAATGGGAGAGGGAACATGAACCAGATGCTGTTAGGAAAAAAAGTGCCTGTGGTGGGAAATGCCACAGAGCAAGGCAACCCCAAGAGAGCCTTTTGCTTTCACAGCATCCCTCCAGGAGCCACAGTCCCTTCACACAGCAAGCAAGAGAACAGCCCAAAATACTGGGCTGTGTCAGTTCTTGGCTGGACCAGCAAACGGAGGGAGTTCCAGGCTCCACTGCCACAGACTCTCCCCTTGAGAGCACAGAGCTCCCCCGGGCCTCACTGCAAATGCTGTGCACACCCCACTGCACACAGACATCCCCTTTTTCAGCTGCAGCTGCTGGCAGGAGCTCTCCCAAACCAATGGTGTCTTTGGGGCAATTTGGTTACAAAGTCAACTCAGTTCCAGAGGAAGAACAGAAAGCACACAGCAAACCCAAGGCACAGATGCTGCACCAAGGGAAAGCCTCGACTTACGTGCCAAGTGGGTTAAGAAATACCCCGAATAAGCCACAGAGTACAGAGTGCAAACTGCAGCAAGCACAGCGTGGATCATTTTGGCTGCGCTGCACACGTCTGCAGACTGTACCCCTGCAAGCACAGAAGGACACCCGTCAGGGGCTGGGCTGGCTGCTGAGAATGCCTCGGGCAGGAGGATCCTCCAGCAACAAGCAGGCGCCCAGAGCTGCTCTGGACACTGCGGCCTCTGTGTCCCACAGCAACAGGAACACCACGGGGACGTGCTCCTGTGACATCACAGCAGCGGGTCACGCAAACACCGCCTGGAAGGTTCTGCTGTGTCACAAAGGAGCACAAAGAATCCTCCCAGGGCACAGCCTATTGCCCCAAGGATCCAAGAGGAGCTGTGAAAATGCAGCAAACAGGGACACCCCACAGCCCAGCCTGAACACTGAGGATGAGCAAGGACGGGACCAAGCCAAAGGAAACTTGACCTTTAGTCACTGATGCTTCTGACTAAAACCAGCAAGGCTCCTTCCATCTGGGATCTTTGTTCTAGTTCTGAAAACAAACAAGGTTCTCCACTCTAAATATGGAAGGCAGGAACTGGGGAGGAGGTGGGATTAGGAAGCAGGAGGAGCAGGAGGAGGAGGAGGGAGAGAGGAAAAGGAGGAGCAGGGGCAGGAACAGGAGGAGAAGCAGGAGGTTCCAGTGCCCCTGTGTCCGCAGCACCCCCGGCCAGGGGACAATGGCCCCCACAGCATCCCGTGATGACGTGAGCAGGGAGGGGAACTTGGTCCCAAATCTACCGAGGGTTCCCTGAGAGAATCTTTTTATTGGGGTGTGTTTGGAGCTGGCATATTGTGGAATTGAGCCCCAAATATCATCTGGCGTCCCTGGGAGGTGCCCCAGGGAGGTCCCCATGGGTGTGTGTAGGTGCCCCTTGGGGGGATCTTTGGGGGTCCACGTGGCCATCGCTTGGGATCTGCAGAGGGAGGACATTGGCCCTGGGGACCCCTGGGAGAGCAGAGGAGGGAAAACCCTTGGACCCTCAGGGTGGGGAGAGCAGAGAGGGGTGATCCCAGAGCTGGGGGACCCCTGGCAGGGGGAAAGGGATGAGCCAGTAGAGAGAGCCCTGGGATCCCTGGGATCTCAAAGTGGAGCATCAGGGGAGAAGGGACCCCATGGGCCCCCACAGGCCCCCAGGAAAAGCCCCTGGATCATCCCTAAGCAGGACCTCGGAGAGAGGGGAATGCCTGGAGCCATGGGACCCCCATCATCCCAGGGAAGGGAAACCTCTGGAACCCCAAAGTGTAGAGAACAGAGATGGGGAACACCGGGGGGAGTTTTTTGGGCTGAATCTTGATAATTTGGAGACTTTCATGGATGCAAAACACCTGCTGTGTTCTAGAGATGGATTTGGGCAGAAGGACTCCCCCAGCCCAAGGAGCTGCTGGGCAAAAAGGAGATGTTTTTTCCCCAAACAAGGATTTGTCATTCCCAAGCCACAGCTGGATGGAGGAGGAAGAAAAGGCCCACAAATGCCTGGAATAAGGGAAGAGCTTCATCTACAGCTCCCACCTGGGGCAACACCAGAACAACCACACTTGGGGATGGCCCTGTGAGTGTGGGCAATGTGGAGAGAGCTTCAGGTGGAATTCCAAGTTTGTCACCCATCAGCACATCCACACTGTTGAGAGGTCCTGCGAATTCCTGAGTGTGGGAAGATCTTCACCCAGACTTCTCACTTGACCAGACACCAACAGAGGCACCATAAGGGAAGCCCCACGAGTGCCCCGAGTGCGGGAAGAGCTTCGTGCGCTGCTCCAGCTCCATCCCCCATGGGAGGATCGGCGTTGGATGATCCCCAGTGACCCCGTTGGGCAGAGCCCTGGTGATCCATGGTCCTGGTGATCCGTGTTGGGAAGACACCTGGCTGGGGGGGCTGCACTGGTTCCTGTCTCCCTGTGGGCACCTGGATGAACACGGGGGCAGGAACATCCATTGGGACACAGATGGACATTGGGAATTCCTTGGGGGGAGCAGACTTGTTGTCTTTTAACCCCAGAAAATCTTTTGTGTTCAATTCTGTCTTCTGGGGGTATGGGGAGACAGATGTAGTGCTAAGGGCAATCCTGCCCCTATATATTGCAGCTGTGTTAATTACTGAAGAGTGAGAACAGCCTTGCCCTCACAGCTATGGGTGTGATACAAAAGTGAGTTAGTTGGTAGAGAGTCAGTTGGCATCTGCTGGCCGTGCTGTGAGGAGGAAGGGACAGGAGGCTGGGCAAGGGACAGATAAGGTGAGCCACTGCATGAGGGACAGACAGGGTTCAGTGGCTTTTCTAGGGACAGGAAGCAGTGAGCTGGAACTGCCAAAGAAAGAGAGAAGAAGGAGAAAAAGAGCCTGAGCTGTGTGGAGCTGCCTGGAGGATTGCTACATAGAAAAGGTATGAAGAACTTCTAGATAACAAGGTGCTGATACTTGAAGGCCTCTGAAGTTTTTTTTGAAGCACTCTGAGTTCATGGCCGTCTCAACTCCAACATGGGGGCATCAATAAATACTGGATAGTCTTGGAGGTGTTTTCCAACCCCAAGGATTCCATGATTTTGATTTCCTATTGCCCAAGAGTGTCTTCCACAGCCAAATGGTGATGATCTGGGGCAAAGACCAAGATTTTGGAGATTGTGGTGGAAACCCCTCCAAAAATGGTACTTCCCTCCCATCTAAGCATGTGGATGCTCAGCTGGCCCAGACAGGGAAATCCTTTTCTTTTGGCCTTCATTTGCTTTTCATTTCTCTTCATTTAAAATATCCAACACTGTGGTAAAAATAAAGACATGGAACTAAGACATGGTTGGGATGACAGGGGACATAGACATGGAGAGTGACATGGGGACACATGGATATTTGGGGGGTACATGGTCATTCATGGGGACACGGGGGGAACACGGGTACAGATGAGGACGTGGGGGACAATGACAGGGATGGAAACATTGTGGGGAGACAGCCACGGGTGAGGACAGGGTGGGACACGGCCAGTGACATGTGGGGCCATGGCCATGGCCCGTGCCATGGGGGGAACTTTTAGGGGCTGTGGGGGATGCTGGGTTTGAGGGAGTTGAGGGTTCCTGGGAAGGACATGGGGCTTGCTGAGGGCTTTGGGGACCCCAGGCCCAGCGGCTCTGGCTGTGCTGGGAGACCCTGGGGGAGGTTCTGGGGCAGCTGCTCCCCGAGACCAGGGCAAACTTCAAAGCTTTATTGGGAACACTGGGAGCAGCCGGGCGGGGACACAGGGACAGCTCTGGGCACGGGCAGGGGGGACACACGAGGCCCCCAAAATCATCTCGGGGACGGAGCGGGGGGTCCCGGCCGGGCCCGAGGCCACGGGGAGGGGCTGCGGCCGCCGGCGGCTCAGGAGCTCTGTGGGCAGTGAAAAGGGGGTGACACCGGGCTGGGGGGCCCGGGGGGGGCACACACGCTCTGGGGGAGGGGGGACACGACCCCCGGGACCCCCCCTGACCTTCTTGCACAGGCAGAGGCCCAGCCCCAGTGCCAGGAACACCGAGCCCAACACCAAGCCCCCGATCCCCGTCAGCATCTTGCTGCGGGCGGCGTCCGGCGGCATCTCTGGGGCGTCCAGAGGGGTCAGGACCTCCCAAAACCTCTCACCCGCACCCCGAGCCCCTCCAGCCTCCCTCTCACTCTCTCCCACACCACCCACCGGCCCCCAAAACCTCCTCCCGATCCCTGCCTGCCCTCCCCACCGCCCACCAAAGCCTCTCCTGGCCCCTCTCACCAGCCCACAGCCTCCTCCCACTTGCCCCCCACCACCCCACAAACCCCCAAAACCCTCTCCCAGTCCCTTCCCAGCCCCTCCACCGCTCCCCCACACCCCTCCCAGTCTCTTCCCAGCACAACCGACCTCAGCCCCAGCCCCGCTTGCCCCTCCCCCAGCTCCTCCCAGCCCCTCCAGCCTCACTCCAATCCCTCCCACTTCCACCCGCCGCCCCCAAACTCCCTCCCGGCGCCCACCAGCACCCCCGGGACCCCACACCCCCCTCCCCAGCATCCTCCCGACTCCTGCTCAGCCCTTCCACAGCCCCCGGCCCCTCTCCCAGGTTCAACCAGGATCTCTCCAGTTCCCTCCCACTCGCTCCCAGCACACGCCAGTGCCTCTGCCAGCCCGGCCAGTGGCTCCCCCGTACCCCAGTGGCGCCTCAGGGGCTGCTCCAGGCTGACGTGCTCCACCTGGCACGTGGAGCTGAGCCCGCGCCGGGGCGGCCTTTCCAGCAGCACCAGCAGCTGGTGGCTCCAGTCCCCGTTGGGGACCACGTCGGTGGCCACCACCTGGCCCGACAGCTCCTGCTGGCCCTCGAACCACCTCACCTGGATGTGGCCGGGGTAGAAATCCATCACGGAGCACAGCAGGCCTCTGGCACTGCCGGCCTGCGAGCTGGAGGGCAGCAGCGAGATGGAAACGCTGGGGGGCACTGGGAGAGAGCGGGGACACACTGGGATCAGCTGGGGGCCACTGAGAGAGAGAGGGGAGGGGCGGTGTGGGCTTGGGAGGGGCTGGGAATGGACTGGGAGGAACTGGGAATGGACTGGGAAAGACTCAGATTGACTGGGAGTGACTGGGAACAGACTGGGAATGGACTAGGAGGGACTGGGATAAGGTCGGATGGATTGGGAATGGACTGGAGGAGTCTGGGCATGGACTTGGACGGACTGAGATGGACTGGGATAATCTCGGGGGTCCCGGTGAGGGACAGGAGGCCCCGGGGATGGGCCCAAGGAGGGCTGAGGGCTCTGGGGTGATTCCCAGGGAGGGTTTGAGGGGCTCCAGGGTCATTGCCAGGGCAGGGCCCGAGGGGACACGCTCTGCCCCACGCTCACCCCTGCGCTCCACAGTGAACGGGGCATCAGTCTTGTAGTTGTGCCGGCAGTACCTGTCCACTTCACTCCGAAAATACTCCATTTTTTCCGGGTCGCTGTTCCTGTGCCGGGCCTGTTTCTCTCCATCCGGAGTGAGCCCCACAAAGTGCCCCACGTCGCTGTCGAACACCACGTCCTGCTCCCGGTTGTAGATGCTCCTCGCCACGTT
>NW_028154303.1:0-22075 GCF_965231275.1 Zosterops lateralis
AAATCCCCCAAACCCCAACCCCCAAACCCCCAAATCCCAAACCCCAAACCCCAAATCCCCAAACCCCAAATCCCAAACCCCAAACCCCAAATCCCCCAAACCCCAAACCCCAAACCCCAAATCCCAAACCCCAAACCCCAAACCCCAAACCCCAAATCCCCCAAACCCCAAACCCCAAACCCCAAATCCCAAACCCCAAATCCCAAACCCCAAACCCCAAATCCCCCAAACCCCAAATCCCAAACCCCAAACCCCAAATCCCCCAAACCCCAAACCCCAAATCCCCCAAACCCCAAACCCCAAACCCCAAATCCCAAACCCCAAACCCCAAATCCCCCAAACCCCAAATCCCAAATCCCAAACCCCAAATCCCCCAAACCCCAAATCCCAAATCCCAAATCCCCCAAACCCCAAATCCCCCAAACCCCAAACCCCAAACCCCAGTAAATATTTGGGTTGTTTTGGGATCAGAAATTCCCATAAAACCCTTGGATTGTTCAGTGGGATTTGGGGGATATTTGGGGTTTGGGGGATTTGGGGTTTGAATTTTGGGATTTCGGAGATATTTGGGATATTTGGGGTTTGGGGTTATTGATTTGGGGTTTGGGGTTTGGGATTTGGGGTTTGGAGGATGTTTGGGGTTTGGGGTTTGGGCGATTTGGGATTTAAGAATTGGGGTTTGGGGGATATTTGGGGTTTGGGATTTGGGGTTTGAATTTTGGGATTTAGGGGATATTTTGGGTTTATTTTGGGGCACATTTGGGGTTTATTTGGGGGATATTTGGGGCACATTTGGGGGATATTTTAGGGTTATTTTGGTGCTAGTTGGGGCATATTTGGGGCCTATTTGGGGTCCATTTATGGGATGTTTGGGGTTTATTTGGGGGATATTTAGGGGCTATTTGGGAGATATTTTGGGGCTATTTTTGGGATATTTGGGGGATATTTGTGGTTTATTTGGGGGATATATATGGGACATTTGGGGGATATTTGGGGGATATTTGGAGACTATTTATGGGATATTTGGGGTTTATTTTTGAGATATTTGGGGTTTATTTTGGGGCATATTTGGGGGATGTTTGGGGTTTATTTTGGGTTTATTTGGGCAACATTTGGGGAACATTTGGAGTTTATTTTGGAGGTATTTGGGGGATATTTGGGGGATATTTGGGGTTTATTTGGGGGTTATTTTTGGCCTATTTCGGGTTTATTTGGGGGACATTTGGGGTTTATTTTGGGCCTATTTGGGGGATATTTGGGGGATCTTTTGGGGAATATTTGGGGTTTATTTAGGGGATTTTTGGGAGATGTTTGGGGGCTATTTATGGGATATTTGGGGCACATTTGGGGGCTATTTATGGGATGTTTGGGGTCAATTTGGGGGACATTTGGGGTTTATTTTGGGGACATTTGGGAGATATTTGGGGCACATTTGGGGTTTATTTGTGGTATGTTTGTGGGATATTTTTGGGATATTTGGGTGATATTTGGGGTCTATTTGGGATATATTTAGGGGATATTTGGGGAATGTTTTGGGGTCTATTTGGGGAATATTTGAGGGCTGTTTATGGAATATTTGGGGTTTATTTGGGGTATATTTTGGGCCTATTTGGGGGATGTTTGGGGGATATTTATGGGACATTTGAGGAATATTTGGGGTGTATTTTGGAGATATTTTGGAGATATTTGGGGGACATTTGGGGTTTATTTTGGGGTTCATTTTGGGGATATTTATGGGATATTTGGGGGATGTTTTTGGGATTTTTGGGGGCATATTTGAGGGCTATTTATGGAATATTTGGGGTTTATTTGGGGGACATTTTGGGGCATATTTGGGGTGTATTTTGGAGATATTTTGGGGATATTTGGGGGATATTTTTGGGATATTTGTGGGATGTTTAGAGGATGTTTTTGTGGTTTATTTGGTGTTTATTTTCCCCCCAGGGGGTTCCTGCAGGACGTTCTGCTCCAGGGGGGGACCCAAAGCCCCTTTTCCAGAGCCCTCAGGGGCCTCATCCCCCTCACACAGGTCGGGCCTCAGGGGGGATTTGGGGGTTTTTTTGGGGTTTTTTGGGGTTTTTTGGGGATTTTTGGGGGTTTTTTTTGGGATTGAAAACTCCAGGATGAGTTTTTTTTGGGAATAAAAAATATGGGATGAGTTCTGGAATTTTTTGGAATAAAAACTTCAGGGTTTTTTTAGGATTGAAAACTCTAAGATGAGATTTTTTTTTTTTTTTTGGGATTTTTTTTTTTGAGGAATAAAAACTCCAGGATGAGGTTTGGGATTTTTTTTAATAAAAAATTTTGGGGTTTTTTTTTTTGGGGGAATAGAAACTTTGGGATGGGATTTTTTTTTTTAATAAAAACTTTTGGGGGTTTTTTTTTGGGAATAGAAAGTTTGGGACGAGTTTTTTTTTTGGGATTGAAAACTCCAGGATGAGTTTTGGGGTTTTTTGGGGATTAAAACTTTGGGGTTTTTTTGGGAATAAAAACTTTGGGATGAGTTTTTTGGGAATAAAAACTTCCTGAGGCATTTTGGGGTTTTTTGGAATGAAAACTTTGGGGGTTTTTTTGGGGAATAAAAACTTTGGGATGAGTTTTTTTGGGATTAAAAACTTTGGGATGAGTTTTTTGGGAATAAAAACTTCCTGAGGCATTTTGGGGTTTTTTGGAATGAAAACTTTGGGGGTTTTTTTTTGGGAATAGAAAGTTTGGGATGAGATTTTTTGGGATTAAAATGTTTGGGATGAGATTTTTTTTGGGAATGGAAACTTTGGGATGAATTTTGGGATTTTTTTTTTTGGGAATGAAAATTTGGGATGAGTTTTTTTGGGAATAAAAATTTCATGAGGAAATTTTGGGTTTTTTTGGGAATAAAAACCTTTGGGATGAATTTGGGATTTTTTTTGGGAATAAAAATTCCAGGAAGAGTTTTTGGGGATTTTTTTGGGGGGATTGAAAACTCCAGGATGAATTTTGGGAATTTTTTTTTGGGAATAAAAACTTTGGGATGAGATTTTTTGGGATTAAAAAGTTTGGGATGAGATTTTTTTTGGGATTGGAAACTTTGGGATGAATTTTGGGATTTTTTTTTTGGGAATTAAAAGTTGGGGATGAATTTGGGATTTTTTTGGGAATAAAAACTTTGGGATGAGTTTTGGAATTTTTTTTTTTTTTTTTTGAATGAAAACTTTGGGGGTTTTTTTTGGGATTGAAAACTCCAGGATGAGTTTTGGGATTTTTTGGGGATTAAAACTTTGGGATTTTTTTGGAAATAGAAACTTTGGGACGAGTTTTTTTTTTTCCCAGATTTTTAGGATTTTTTTTTCCAACTGGGATTTTTTTCCCAGATTTTGGGACTTTTCCATCCAGGATTTTCTCCCTCATTCCAGGATTTTTCCAACCGAGAATTTGCCTCATTCCAGGGTTTTTCCAATTGGGATTTTTCCCAGATTTCGGGGCTTTTCCAGCTCAAATTTTTCCAAGATTTCAGGCCTTTTCCGACTGGAAATTTCCCGGATTTCGGGGTTTTTCCAACTCGTTTTTTCCCCAGATTTTTGGGATTTTTTCCAACTGGGAATTTCCCTCATTCCGTGACTTTTCCAATCTGGATTTTTTTCTTGGATTCTGGAGCTTTTTCCAACTGGGAATTTCCCAGATTTTGAGGTTTTTCCAACTCAGATTTTTCCAGGATTTCAGGGTTTTTCTAACTGGGAATTTTCCCAGATTTTGGGACTTTTCCATCCTGGATTTTCTCCCATATTCCATAACTTTTCCAAGTAGGATTTTTCCCGGATTTTGGGGCTTTTTCCAACCAGGAATTTCCCGGATTCTGGAGTTTTTCTAAACTGGGAATTTCCTGGATTTTGCGTTGTTTTCCAACTGGAATTTTCCCCAGATTTTTGGGATTTTTTTCCAACTGGGAATTTCCCTCATTCCGTGACTTTTCCAATCTGGATTTTTTTCTTGGATTCTGGAGCTTTTTCCAACTGGGAATTTCCCAGAATTTGGAGCTTTTCCAATTGGAATTTTTCCCTCATTCCATGTTTCTTCCAACCAGGAATTTCCCTCATTCTGGGGATTTTTCCAACTGGGATTTTTCCCAGATTTTGGGCTTTTTCCAACTGGAATTTTTCCCGGATTTTGGGGCTTTTTCCAACTGGGATTTTTCCCTCATTCCAGGATTTTTCCAACTGGCGATTTTTCCCAAATTTTGGGGTTTTCCAACTGGAATTTTTCCCAAATTTTGGGGTTTTTCAACTGGGATTTTTTCCCAGATTTTGGGATTTTTCCAACCAGGAATTTCCTGGATTTCAGGGCTTTTCCAACTGGGAATTTCCCACATTCTGGGATTTTTCCAACCAGGATTTTTCCTGGATTTGGGATTTTTCCAATCTGGATCTTTCCCAGATTTTTGAGATTTTTTTTCCAACCGGGAATTTCCTGGATTTTGGGGATTTTCCAACTGGGAATTTCCCAGATTTGGGGATTTTTCCAACCATGAATTTCCTGGATTTTGGGGTTTTTCCAACTCGGATTTTTCCCTCATTCCATGACTTTTCCAATCTGGATTTTTCCCGGATTCTGGAGCTTTTCAAACTGGGAATTTCCTGGATTTTGCGTTGTTTTCCAACTGGAATTTTTCCCAGATTTTTGGGCTTTTTCCAACTGGGAATTTCCCTCATTCCGTGACTTTTCCAATCTGGATTTTTTTTCTTGGATTCTGGAGCTTTTTCCAACTGGGAATTTCCCAGATTTTGGAGCTTTTCCAATCTGGATTTTTCCCAGATTTTGGGATTTTTCCAACCAGGAATTTCCCTCATTCTGGGGATTTTTCCAACTGGGATTTTTCCCAGATTTTGGGCTTTTTCCAACTGGAATTTTTCCCGGATTTTGGGGCTTTTTCCAACTGGGATTTTTCCCTCATTCCAGGATTTTTCCAACTGGAATTTTTCCCAAATTTTGGGGTTTTTCAACTGGGATTTTTTCCCAGATTTTGGGACTTTTCCAACCAGGAATTTCCTGGATTTCAGGGCTTTTCCAACTGGGAATTTCCCACATTCTGGGATTTTTCCAACCAGGATTTCTCCTGGATTTGGGATTTTTCCAATCTGGATCTTTCCCAGATTTTTGAGATTTTTTTCCAACCGGGAATTTCCTGGATTTTGGGGATTTTCCAACTGGGAATTTCCCAGATTTGGGGATTTTTCCAACCAGGAATTTCCTGGATTTTGGGGTTTTTCCAACTCGGATTTTTCCCTCATTCCGTGACTTTTCCAATCTGGATTTTTCCCGGATTCTGGAGCTTTTCAAACTGGGAATTTCCTGGATTTTGCGTTGTTTTCCAACTGGAATTTTTCCCAGATTTTTGGGATTTTTTTCCAACTGGGAATTTCCCTCATTCCGTGACTTTTCCAATCTGGATTTTTTTTTCTTGGATTCTGGAGCTTTTTCCAACTGGGAATTTCCCAGAATTTGGAGCTTTTCCAATTGGAATTTTTCCCTCATTCCATGTTTCTTCCAACCAGGAATTTCCCTCATTCTGGGGATTTTTCCAACTGGGATTTTTCCCAGATTTTGGGCTTTTTCCAACTGGAATTTTTCCCGGATTTTGGGGCTTTTTCCAACTGGGATTTCTCCCTCATTCCAGGGTTTTTCCAACTGGGATTTTTCCCTTTTGCAACCAAGAATTTCCTGGATTTTGGGGTTTTTTCCAACTGAGATTTTCTTGGATTTTTGGATCTTTTCTGACCAGGATTTTCTCCAGATTCTGGAGATTTTCCAACCAGGAATTTCCCAGATTTTGGGACTTTTCCAACCTGGATTTCTCCCTCATTCCGTGGCTTTTCCAAATAGAATTTTTCCCAGATTTTTGGGTTTTTTCCAACTGGGATTTTTTGCAACCAGGAATTTCCTGGATTTGGGGTTTTTTTCCAACTGGGAATTTCCCAGATTTTGGGGGTTTTCCAACTGGGATTTTTCCCCAGATTTTGGGGGATTTTTTTTCCAACAGGGAATTTCCTGGGTTTTGGAGCTTTTCGTATAATTTTATGTTTTTTTTCCCCTCCCCAGCTGGTAGAGGAGCTGCGTGAGGGCTGTCGGCTCCGCGCGGCCGCGCTGGGCACGGCCCTTCCCGACGCGTTCTCGGCATCGCGGCCCTTCCGCGACCGGCAGGAACAGGGGAGGGTCAACGAGAGGATGCTCCGGGCCGCCCAGACACTGCGGGACAACGGTGGGGACGGGAGAGGAGGGATTTGGGGAATTTTTGGGAATTTTTTGGGATTTTCGGGAATTTGGGGATGATGGGGAATGGTGGAGATGGAGGGAATATTGGGAGTGTTGGGTTGGGAATGGTGGGATTGGAATGTTGGGAGTGTTGGGTTGGGAATGGTGGGATTGGAATGTTGGGAATGTTGGGTTGGGAGTGTTGAGTTGGGAATGTTGGGAATGTTGGGTTGGGAGTGTTGGGTTGGTTTGGAATATTGGGATTGGAGGGTTGGGGTTGGGAATGTTGGGATTGGAGTGTTGAGTTTGGAATGTTGGGTTGGAATATTGGATTTGAATATTGGGATTGGAGGGTTGGGGTTGGGAATGTTGGCAATGATTGGAATGTTGGGTTTGGGAATGTTGGGTTGGGAATGTTGGGATTGGAGTGTTGGGTCTGGAATGTTGGGAATGTTAAGTGGAGAATGTTGGGAAGGTTGGGGTTGGAGCGTTGGGTCGGGAAGGTTGGGAATATTGGGTTTGGAATGCTGGGATTGGAGGGTTGGGTTGGGAATGTTGGGTTGGAATGGTGGGTTGGAGTGTTGGGAATGCTGGGATTGATGGGAGTGGTGGGAATGGTGGATTGGGATTGATGGGAAGAGTGGGAATGGTGGGTTGGGAATGTTGAGAGTGTTGGATGAGGAATGGTGGGAATGTTGAGTTGGGAAAGTTGGGGTTGGGAAAGTTGGGGTTGGGAGTGTTGGGAATGTTGAGTTGGGAATATTGGGAATGTTGGGTTTGGAGTGTTGGGATTAGGATGGTGGGTTTGGAATGTTGGATTGGGAATGTTGAGAATGACGGGAATGTTGGGTTGGAATGTTGGGTTGGGAATGGCAGGAATGGTGGGATTGAAAGGTTGGGTTGGGAATGTTGGGTTTGGAGTGTTGGGTTGGGAATGTTGGGAATGTTGAGTTGGGAATGTTGGGAATGTTGAGTTGGGAATGTTGGGAATGTTGGGGATGGGAATGTTGGGGTTGGGAATGTTGGGAATGTCGGGAGCTGCAGGAACAGGGGAGGGTCAACCCCAGGATGCTCCGGGCGGCCCAGACACTCCGGGACAACGGTGGGGAGGGATTTTG
Source organism: Zosterops lateralis (assembly GCF_965231275.1). Taxonomy (NCBI): domain Eukaryota; kingdom Metazoa; phylum Chordata; class Aves; order Passeriformes; family Zosteropidae; genus Zosterops; species Zosterops lateralis. Next base: position 7,344 of record NW_028154303.1, read on the forward strand.
GGGAATTTTGGGAATTTTTGGGAATTTTGGGGGATTTTGGGGATGAAGGCAATCGTGGGATGTTGGGTTGGGGGTGTTGGGATTGTGAATGTTGGGAATGTTGGGCATGTTGGGATTGAGTGTTGGGGTTGGGAATATTGGGTTGGAATGTTGGGAGTGTTGGGAATGTTGGGTCGGGAATATTGGGTTGCGAGTGTTGAGTTGGGAATGTTGGGAGTGTTGGGTTGGGAATGTTGGGTTGGGAATGTTGGGAATGTTAAGTTTGGGATGGTGGGTTGGGAATGGTGGGAGTGTTGGGTTGGGAATGTTGGATTGGGAATGTTCGGAATGGCAGAAATGTCTGGAATGTTGGGATTGAAATGTTGGGAATGTTTGGACTGGAGTTTTGGGTTGGGATTGGGAATGTTGGGTTGGAATGTTGGGGTGGGAATGGTGGGATTGGAATTTTGGGAGTGTTGGGTTGGGAGTGGTGGGAATGTTGGATTGGAACATTGGGATTGGAGGGTTGGGTTGGGAATGTTTGGGTTGGGGATGTTGGGGTTGAAAGGTTGGGTTGGGAATGTTGGCAATGATTGGAATGTTTGGGTTTGGGAATGTTGGGAGTGTTGGGATTGGAGTGTTGGGGTTGGGAATGTTGAGTTGGGAATGTTGGGTTTGGAGGGTTTGGGAATGTTGGGAATGTTGGGATTGGAGTGTTGGGAATGGAGTGATGGGAATGTTGGGTTTGGAATGGTGGGAATATTGGGGTTGGGAATGTTGGGAATGTTGGGTTGGGAATGTTGGGATTGGAAAGGCAGGAATGGTGGGTTGGGAATGTTGGGAATGTTGGGAATGTTGGGAATGTCGGGAGCTGCAGGAACAGGGGAGGGTCAACCCCAGGATGCTCCGGGCGGCCCAGACACTCCGGGACAACGGTGGGGACAGGAGAGGATGGAATTTGGGAATTTTTGTGAATTTTTGGGAATTTTGAGGATGGTGGGAGTGTTGGGTTTGGAGTGTTGGGAAGGTTGGGAATGGTGGGGATGTTGGGGTGGGAATGTTGGGAATTGTGGGATTGATGGGAGTGGTGGGAATGTTGGATTGGGATTGATTGGTGGGAATAGTGGGAATGGTGGGAATGATTGGAATGTTGGGAAGGCTGGAGTGGGAATGTTGGGTTGGGAGTGTTGGGAATGGTGGGATTGGAATGTTGGGTTGGGAATGTTGGGAATGATTGGAATGTTGGGTTTGGAATGTTGGGAGTGTTGGGAATGTTGAGTTTGAAACGGTGGGTCTGGAATGTTGGGAATGTTGGGGGTGGGAATGTTGGGAATGTTGGGAATGGCGGATCAGGAATGTTGACGCTGTTGAGTGGGGAATGTTGGGTTTGGAATGTTGGGAATGGTGGGAATAGTGGGAATGGGGGGAATGTTGGCTCTGGAATGTTGGGAATGGCAGAAATGTCTGGAACGTTGAGATTGAAATGTTGGGAATGTTGGGAATGGCAGGAATGGTGGGATTGGAATATTGGGATCGGAGTGTTGGGTTTAGAACGTTGGGAATGTTGGGAATGTTGGGAGTGTTGGGATTGGAGCGTTGGGTGTGGAATGTTGGGTTGGGAATGTTGGGAGTTTTACGTTGGGAATGTTGGATCTGGAATGGTGGGAATGGGAGAGTTGGAATGTTTGGGTTGGGAATGTTGGGAACGTTCGGGACATTGGGTTTGGAATGTTGGGATTGGAGCGTTGGGTTTGGAATGTTGGGATTGGAATGTTTGGGGTGGGAATGTTGGGAATGTCGGGAATGTTGGGAATGTCGGGAATGTTGGGAATGTTGGGAACGTTGTGTCTGGAGTATTGGCAATACCACGATGGAGGAGAACACAAACCCCCAGAATTCCCGGAATTCCTGCCCAATTCCTGGGAATGGAGAATTCCCAACTTTCCCCTGGATTCCCGACCAATTCCCGGACTCAGAATCCCCACCTTTCCCGGAATTCCTGCCCAAAAATTCCCACTTTTTCCCAGGATTCCTGACCTGTGTCCTGGGCTGAGAATTCCCAACTTTTCCCAGGAATCCCGACCAATTCCTGGCCTGAGGATTCCCAAGTTTTTCCTGGATTCCTGCCCAAGAATTCCCAAATTTTTTCCTGGATTCCTGGGCTCAGAATTCTCATCTTTCCCCAAAATTCCTGACCTGTGTCTTGGACTCTGAATTCCCAACTTTCCTCCAGAATTCCTGACCAATTCTTGGACTGAGAGTTCCCAATTTTTCCTGGATTCCCGCCCAAAAATTCCCACATTTCCCCAGGATTCCTGACCTGTGTCCTGGACTCAGAATTCCCAGATTTCCCCAGAATTCCCAACCAATTCCTGCCCAAGAATTCCCAACTTTCCCCAGGATTCCCATGCTCAGAATTCCCAACTTTTCCCAGAATTCCTGCCCAAGAATTCCCAATTTTTCCTGGAACCCCGCCCAAGAATTCCCAATTTTCCCTGGATTCCCGCCCAAGAATTCCCAATTTTTTCCTGAATTCCCGCCCAAGAATTCCCAATTTTTTCCTGGATTCCCGCCCAAGAATTCCCACTTTCCCCCAGGATTCCTGACCTGTGTCTTGGGCTCAGAATTCCCAATTTTTCCTGGATTCCCGCCCAAAAATTCCCAATATTTTCGCTGGATTCCCGCCCAAAAATTCCCAATATTTTCCCAGGATTCCTGCCCAAGAATTCCCAATTTTTTCCTGGATTCCCACCTAAGAATTCCCAATTTTTTCCCTGGATTCCCGCCCAAAAATTCCCATTTTTTTCCTAAAATTCCCGCTCAAAAATTCCCATTTTTTTCCTAAAATTCCCGCTCAAAAATTCCCACTTTCTCCCAGGATTCCTGACCCGTGTCTTGGGCTCAGAATTCCCAACTTTTTCCCAGAATTCCTGCCCAATTCCCAGGCTGAGAATTCCAAATTTTTTCCCTGGATTCCCACCCAAGAATTCCCAATTTTTTCCTGGATTCCCACCCAAGGATTCCCAATTTTCCCCAGAATTCCCAGGCTCATAATTCCCACCTTTCCCCCAGGAAATCCTGACCAATTCCTGGGCTCAGAATTCCCAACTTTTGCCAGGTTTTCTTACTTGTGTCCTGGGCTAAGAATTCCCATATTTCCCCAGAATTCCTGCCCAATTCCCGGGCTGAGAATTCCAATTTTTTTCCTGAATTCCCACCCAAAAATTCCCAATTTTTTCCTGAATTCCTGCCCAAAAATTCCCGATTTTTTTTCCTGGATTCCTTCCCAAGAATTCCCAATTTTCCCTGGATTCCCACCCAAAAATTTCCAATTTTTTTCCTGGATTCCTTCCCAAGAATTCCCAATTTTCCCTGGATTCCCACCCAAAAATTCCCGATTTTTTTCCTGGATTCCCTCCCAAGAATTCCCAATTTTTTCCCTGAATTCCCGCCCAAAAATTCCCAATTTTCCCCATAATTCCCACCCAAGAATCCCCCTTTTCCCAGGATTCCTGACGTGTGTGGTGGCCGATTCCTGGCTGGACGACGGGCCGGGCCGGGCGGTGACGGCCGCGCTCCTCACGCGGCTCCGGCGCCGTTTCCACCTGGTGCTGGAATCCTGCCGCGCCGGCGCCGCCAAACCCGACCCCGGCATCGTCCTCACCGCCCTGGAGACGCTCCGGGCACGGCCACAGCAGGTAAAGAACAAAAAATTAACAAAAATTTTGGGGTTTTCCGGCGTTTCTGAAGGGTTTTGGAGGTGCCAAAACCCCCCAAAAAACCCCCAAAAAACGCCGGAATTTTTTCTCCATCCAGTTGGAATTTTTTCTCCATCCAGTTGGGAATTTTTTCTCCATCCAGTTGGAATTTTTTCTCCATCCAGTTGGAATTTTTCTCCATCCAGTTGGGAATTTTTTCTCCATCCAGTTGGAATTTTTTCTCCATCCAGTTGGAATTTTTCTCCATCCAGTTGGGAATTTTTTCTCCATCCAGTTGGGAATTTTTTCTCCATCCAGTTGAATCCTGGAGTGTCCCAGGATTGGGAATTCTCAGGAGGTGCCAAAAATCCCCCCAAAAAAATCCTGGAAATGAGGAATTTTTCCAATCCCACAAATCCTCGGTCGAACCCTTGGACGTTCCCGGGGATTTGAAGCCTCAGGAGGTGCCAAAATCCCCCAAAAAAATTGGGAATTGAGGGATTTTTTAGGATTCTCTAATCTTTGGTCCAACCCTTGGACATTCCCAGGGATTTGAAGCCTCAGGAAATCCCAAAATCCCAAAAAAATCCCCAGGAAAGAATGGAATTTTCCAATCCCACAAATCCTTGATCAAACCCTTGGATGTTCTTGGGGGTTTGGAGCCTCAGGAGGTGCCAAAATCCCAAAAAAATCCAAGAAAAAATGGAAATTTTCAATCCTACAAATCATTGGTTGAAGCCTTGGACGTTCCCAGGGATTTTGAGCCTCAGGAAATCCCAAAATCCCCCAAAAAATCCAAGAAAAAATGGAAATTTTCAATCCCACAAATCATTGATCGAAGCCTTGGACGTTCCCAGGGATTTGAAGCCTCAGGAAATCCCAAAATCCCAGAAAAATCCAGGAAAAAATGGAATTTTCCAATCCCACAAATCCTCGGTCGAACCCTTGGACGTTCCCGGGGATTTTAAGATTTAGGAAGTTGCAAAATCCCGAAAAAAAATCCTGGGAATGGGGGATTTTCCAGCATTTCCAAGTCCTTGGATGTTCTTGGGGGTTTGAACCTCCAGGAAATCCCAAAAAAACCCCAAAAAACGCCGGAATTTTTTCTCCATCCAGTTGGGAATTTTTTCCATCTTTTTTTTTGGAATTTTTGGTGTTTTCCCATATTGGGAAAAATTGGGAATTTGGGATTTTCCAGGATTTCCAAATCATTGGTCAAACCCTTGGACGTTCTTGGGGGTCCAAACCTTTAGAAAATTCCCAAAAAATCCCCAAAAAACGCCGGAATTTTTTCTCCATCCAGTTGGGAATTTTTTCCATCTTTTTTTTTGGAATTTTTTGGTGTTTTCCCATATTGGGAAAAATTGGGAATTTGGGATTTTCCAGGATTTCCAAATCATTGATCGAACCCTTGGACGTTCCCAGGGATTTGAAGCCTCAGGAAATCCCAAATTCCCCCCAAAAATCCCCAAAAAATGCCGGAATTTTTTCTCCATCCAGTTGGGAATTTTTTATTCTCCATTTGTGAATTTTTTCCCATCCATAAATCCATTAAAAATTCCCATTTTTTTGGTGTTTTCCCATATTTTTTTGGGATTTTTCCAGGCTGTTTTGGTGGATGGATTCGACCCCTCAGAAAATCCCAAAAAACACCCAAAAAACACCCAAAAAATTCCGGAATTTTTTCTCCATCCAGTTGGGAATTTTTTCCATCTTTTTTTTTGGAATTTTTTTGGTGTTTTCCCATATTGGGAAAAATTGGGAATTTGGGATTTTCCAGGATTTCCAAATCATTGGTCAAACCCTTGGACGTTCCCGGGGATTCGAAGCCTCAGGAAATCCCAAAATCCCCAAAAAAATCCCAAAAAACGCCGGAATTTTTTCTCCATCCAGTTGGGAATTTTTTTTCTCCATTTGTGAATTTTTTCCCATCCATAAATCCATTAAAAATTCCCATTTTTTTGGTGTTTTCCCATATTTTTTTGGGATTTTTCCAGGCTGTTTTGGTGGATGGATTCGACCCCTCAAGAAATCCCAAAAAACACCCAAAAAATCCCAAAAAACGCCGGAATTTTTTCTCCATCCAGTTGGGAATTTTTCCCATCCATAAATCCATTAAAAATTCCCATTTTTTTGGTATTTTCCCATATTTTTTTGAGGATTTTTCCAGGCTGTTTTGGTGGGTGGATTCGACCCTTCAAGAAATCCCAAAATCCCCCAAAAAACCCCCAAAAAATCCGGAATTTTTTCTCCGTCCAGTTGGGAATTTTTTCTCCATCCAGTTGTGATTTTTTTCCCATCCATAAATCCATTTAAAATTCCCATTTTTTGGGTGTTTTCCCGTATTTTTTTTGGGATTTTTCCAGGCTGTTTTGGTGGGTGGATTCGACCTCTCAGGAAATCCCAAAAAAACCCCCAAAAAACGCCGGAATTTTTTCCCGTCCATTTGTGAATTTTTTCCCATCCATAAATCCATTAAAAATTCCCTTTTTTTTTGGTGTTTTCCCATATTGGGGAAAATTGGGAATTTGGGATTTTCCAGGATTTCCAAATCATTGGTCGAACCCTTGGACGTTCTTGGGGGTCCAAACCTTTAGAAAATCCCAAAAAAAACCCAAAAAACGCCGGAATTTTTTCTCCATCCAGTTGGGAATTTTTTTTCTCCATTTGTGAATTTTTTCTCATCCATAAATCCATTTAAAATTCCTATTTTTTGGTGTTTTCCCACATTTTTTTTGGGATTTTTCCAGGCTGTTTTGGTGGGTGGATTCGACTCTTCAGGAAATCCCAAAAAAACCCCCAAAAAACCCCAAAAAATCCGGAATTTTTTCTCCATCCAGTTGGGAATTTTTTTTCTCCATTTGTGAATTTTTTCCCATCCATAAATCCATTTAAAATTCCTATTTTTTGGTGTTTTCCCACATTTTTTTTGGGATTTTTCCAGGCTGTTTTGGTGGATGGATTCGACTCTTCAGGAAATCCCAAAAAAACCCCAAAAAACCCCAAAAAAATCCGGAATTTTTTCTCCATCCAGTTGGGAATTTTTTCCATTTTTTTTTTTGGAATTTTTTTGGTGTTTTCCCATATTGGGAAAAATTGGGAATTTGGGATTTTCCAGGATTTCCAAATCATTGATCGAACCCTTGGACGTTCCCGGGGATTTGAAGCCTCAGGAAATCCCAAAAAAACCCCAAAAAACACCCAAAAAAATCCGGAATTTTTTCTCCATCCAGTTGGGAATTTTTTTTCTCCATTTGTGAATTTTTTCCCATCCATAAATCCATTAAAAATTCCCATTTTTTTGCTGTTTTCCCATATTTTTTTTGGAAATTTTTCCAGGCTGTTTTGGTGGATGGATTTGACCCTTCAAGAAATCCCAAAAAACCCCCAAAAAAACACCCCAAAAAATTCCAGAATTTTTTCTCCATCCAGTTGGGAATTTTTTCCATCTTTTTTTTTGGAATTTTTTTGGTGTTTTCCCATATTGGGAAAAATTGAGAATTTGGGATTTTCCAGGATTTCCAAATCATTGATTGAACCCTTGGACGTTCCCAGGGATTTGAAGCCTCAGGAAATCCCAAATTCCCCCCAAAAAAACCCAAAAAAAATCCGGAATTTTTTCTCCATCCAGTTGGGAATTTTTTTTCTCCATTTGTGAATTTTTTCCCATCCATAAATCCATTAAAAATTCCCATTTTTTTGGTGTTTTCCCATATTTTTTGGGGATTTTTCCAGGCTGTTTTGGTGGATGGATTGGACCCCTCAAGAAATCCCAAAAAAAAACCCCAAAAAACCCCAAAAAACGCCGGAATTTTTTCCCGTCCATTTGTGAATTTTTTCCCATCCATAAATCCATTAAAAATTCCCTTTTTTTTTTGGTGTTTTCCCATATTGGGGAAAATTGGGAATTTGGGATTTTCCAGGATTTCCAAATCATTGGTCGAACCCTTGGACGTTCTTGGGGGTCCAAACCTTTAGAAAATCCCAAAAAAAACCCAAAAAACGCCGGAATTTTTTCTCCATCCAGTTGGGAATTTTTTTTCTCCATTTGTGAATTTTTTCTCATCCATAAATCCATTTAAAATTCCTATTTTTTGGTGTTTTCCCACATTTTTTTTGGGATTTTTCCAGGCTGTTTTGGTGGGTGGATTCGACTCTTCAGGAAATCCCAAAAAAAACCCCAAAAAACCCCAAAAAATCCGGAATTTTTTCTCCATCCAGTTGGGAATTTTTTTTCTCCATTTGTGAATTTTTTCCCATCCATAAATCCATTAAAAATTCCCATTTTTTTGGTGTTTTCCCATATTTTTTTTGGAAATTTTTCCAGGCTGTTTTGGTGGATGGATTCGACCCCTCAGAAAATCCCAAAAAAACCCCAAAAAATCCGGAATTTTTTCTCCATCCAGTTGGGAATTTTTTTTCTCCATTTGTGATTTTTTTCCCATCCATAAATCCATTAAAAATTCCCATTTTTTTGCTGTTTTCCCATATTTTTTTTGGAAATTTTTCCAGGCTGTTTTGGTGGGTGGATTCGACTCTTCAGGAAATCCCAAAAAACCCCAAAAAACCCCAAAAAACGCTGGAATTTTTTCTCCATCCAGTTGGGAATTTTTCCATCTTTTTTTTTGGAATTTTTTGGTGTTTTCCCATATTGGGAAAAATTGGGAATGAGGGATTTTCCAGGATTTCCAAATCATTGATCGAACCCTTGGACGTTCTTGGTGGTCCAAACCTTTAGAAAATCCCAAAAAAACCCCAAAAAAATCCGGAATTTTTTCTCCATCCAGTTGGGAATTTTTTTTCTCCATTTGTGATTTTTTTCCCATCCATAAATCCATTAAAAATTCCCATTTTTTTGGTGTTTTCCCCATATTTTTTTGGGATTTTTCCAGGCGGTTTTGGTGAATGGATTCGACCCTTCAGAAAATCCCAAAAATTCCCCAAAAAATCCCCAAAAAACGCCGGAATTTTTTCTCCATCCAGTTGGGAATTTTTTCCATCTTTTTTTTTTAGAGTTTTTGGTGTTTTCCCATATTGGGAAAAATTGGGAATTTGGGATTTTCCAGGATTTCCAAATCATTGATCGAACCCTTGGACGTTCCCAGGGATTTGAAGCCTCAGAAAATCCCAAAATCCCCTAAAAAATCCCAAAAAACGCCGGAATTTTTTCTCCATCCAGTTGGGAATTTTTTTTCTCCATTTGTGAATTTTTTTCCCATCCATAAATCCATTAAAAATTCCCATTTTTTTGCTGTTTTCCCACATTTTTTTTTGGGATTTTTCCAGGCGGTTTTGGTGGATGGATTCGACCCTTCAGAAAATCCCAAAAAACCCCAAAAAAACCCCAAAAAATCCGGAATTTTTTCTCCATCCAGTTGGGAATTTTTATTCTCCATTTGGGAATTTTTTCCCATCCATAAATCCATTAAAAATTCCCATTTTTTTTGTGTTTTCCCATATTTTTTTGGGATTTTTCCAGGCAGTTTTGGTGAATGGATTCGACCCTTCAGGAAATCCCAAAAAAAAACCACCCAAAAAACGCCGGAATTTTTTCTCCATCCAGTTGGGAATTTTTTCCCATCCATAAATCCATTAAAAATTCCCTTTTTTTTTGGTGTTTTCCCATATTGGGGAAAATTGGGAATTTGGGATTTTCCAGGATTTCCAAATCATTAATCGAACCCTTGGACGTTCTTGGGGGTCCAAACCTTTAGAAAATCCCAAAAAAACCCCAAAAACGCCGGAATTTTTTCTCCATCCAGTTGGGAATTTTTATTCCCCATTTGGGAATTTTTTCCCATCCATAAATCCATTAAAAATTCCCATTTTTTTGCTGTTTTCCCACATTTTTTGGGGGGATTTTTCCAGGCTGTTTTGGTGGATGGATTCGACCCTTCAGAAAATCCCAAAAAAAACCCCAAAAAACGCCGGAATTTTTTCTCCATCCAGTTGGGAATTTTTTCCCATCCATAAATCCATTAAAAATTCCCTTTTTTTTTTGGTGTTTTCCCATATTGGGGAAAACTGGGAATTTGGGATTTTCCAGGATTTCCAAATCATTAATCGAACCCTTGGACGTTCTTGGGGGTCCAAACCTTTAGAAAATCCCAAAAAAAACCCAAAAACGCCGGAATTTTTTCTCCATCCAGTTGGGAATTTTTTCCCGTCCATTTGTGATTTTTTTCCTATCCATAAATCCATTAAAAATTCCCAATTTTTTTGGTGTTTTCCCATATTTTTTTTGGGGTTTTTCCAGGCGGTTTTGGTGGATTCCCATGTTGAGAACCTTCTCCCGGCGCGGGATTTGGGGCTGGGGACGGTCCTGGTGACAAACGACCCCGACACGGCCCTGGGGGAGCTCCAGCGGATCTGTGGGATAAAGGTGGGGATTTTATGGAATTTTTATGGGATTTTGGGGTTTTTTGGGATTTTGGGGGTTTTTACAAGGGATTTTGGGGGGGTTTTATGTGGAATTCTGGGGTTTTACATGGAATTTTGGGGATTTTCCATTGGAATTTCCACGGAATTTTGGGATTTTTTATGGAATTCTGGGGGGTTTTTGTGGGATTCTGAGGGTTTTTTTAGGGAATTCAGTGGTTTTCCCCCTGGAATTCTGGGATTTTTTAATGGAATTCTGGGCATTTTAAGGGAATTCTGGGGTTTTTTTTATGGAATTTCTGGGGTTTTTTTATGGAATTTTGGGGGGTTTTCGTGGGGGTTTTTTATGGAGTTTTGGGGCTTTTCTGTGGAATTTTGAGGGGTTTTTTTATGGAATTCTGGGGGTTTTTGGGGAATTTGGGGGGTTTTTGGGGGATTTTGGGGGTTTTATGTGGGATTTTGGGGGTTTTAAGTGGAATTTTGGGGTTTGACGTGGGGTTTTTTATGGAATTCAGGGGTTTTCAATGGAATTCTGGGGGGTTTTATGGAATTAGGGGATTTTTCCTGGAATTTTGGGATTTTTTTTATGGAATTCTGGGGTTTTTATGGGATTTTGGGGGTTTTAAGTGGAATTTTGGGGGTTTTTACGAGGGATTTGGGGGATTTTACGTGGGGTTTTTAACGGAATTCTGGGATTTTTCTGTGGGAAATTTTTTTAATGGAATTTTGGGGTTTTCAGTGGGAATTCTGGGGGTTTTTATGGAATTCTGGAGGATTTTTAGGGAATTCGGGAGTTTTAAGTGGAATTTTGGGGGGTTTATGTGGGATTTTGGGGGTTTTCAATGGAATTCTGGGGGGGGTTTTATGGAATTAGGGGATTTTTCCATGGAATTTTGGGATTTTTTTTTTATGGAATTTTGGGATTTTCAGTGGAATTCTGGGGGTTTCTGTGGGATTTTTTTATGGGATTCTGAGGGGTTTTTTTATGGAATTCTGGAGGGTTTTATGGGATTTTGGGGGTTTTTATGGAATTCTGGGCATTTTAAGGGAATTCTGGGGTTTTTTAGGGAATTTCTGGGGTTTTACATGGAATTTTTGGGGGTTTTTCTGTGGAATTTTGAGGGTTTTTCGTGGGATTTTTAATGGAATTCTGGGGTTTTACGTGGAATTTTGGGGATTTTCCATTGGATTTTTATGGAATTCTGGGGTTTTTTATTGGATTCTGGGGGTTGCTGTGGGATTCTGGGGGGGGGCGGGATAAAATCTGGGAATTTTATGGAATTTTGGGGGGTTTACGTGGGATTTTCCATGGAATTTTGGGATTTTTATGGAATTCTGAGGTTTTCCATGGAATTGTGGGATTTTTTTTATGGAATTGTGGGATTTTCAACGGAATTCTGGGAATTTCAATGGAATTCTGGGGATTTTACGTGGGGTTTTTTTATGGGATTCCAGGATTTTTTTCCATGGGATTTCTATGGAATTACGGGATTTTTCTGAGGGATTTTTTTTTTATGGAATTCTGGGGTTTTCAATGGGATTCTGGGGGGTTTTTTATGGAATTTTGGGGTTTTTTAGGGAATTTCTGGGGTTTTACATGGAATTTTGGGGGGTTTTTATGTGGAATTTTGGGGGTTTCTGTGGGATTTTTTAGGGAATTTCTGGGGTTTTTATGTGGAATTTTGAGGGTTTTTCGTGGGATTTTTAATGGAATTCTGGGGTTTACGTGGAATTTTGGGGATTTTCCATTGGATTTTTATGGAATTCTGGGGTTTTTTATTGGATTCCGGGAGTTGCTGTGGGATTCTGGGGGGGGGGGGGGGGATAAAATCTGGGAATTTTATGGAATTTTGGGGGGTTTACGTGGGATTTTCCATGGAATTTTGGGATTTTTATGGAATTCTGGGGTTTTCCATGGAATTGTGGGATTTTTTTTATGGAATTGTGGGATTTTCAACGGAATTCTGGGAATTTCAATGGAATTCTGGGGATTTTACGTGGGGTTTTATTTATGGGATTCCAGGATTTTTTTTCCATGGGATTTCTATGGAATTACGGGATTTTTCTGAGGGATTTTTTTTATGGAATTCTGGGGTTTTCAATGGGATTCTGGGGGGGTTTTTATGGAATTTTGGGGTTTTTTAGGGAATTTCTGGGGTTTTTCTGTGGGATTTTGAGGGTTTTTCGTGGGATTTTTTAGGGAATTTCTGGGGTTTTACGTGGAATTTTGGGGATTTATGTGGAATTTTGGGGATTTTCCATTGGATTTTTATGGAATTCTGGGGTTTTTTTATGGAATTCTGGGGGTTGCTGTGGGATTCTGGGGTAGGGGGGAAAAAAATCCGTGAATTTTTATGGAATTTTGAGGGTTTTTACGAGGGATTTTGGGGATTTTTATGTGGAATTTTGGGGGTTTTTTAGGGAATTCGGGTTTTTTTATGGGATTTTGAGGTTTTTCATGGGATTTTGGGGGTTTTTACGAGGGATTTGGGGGATTTTTGTGGGATTTTTTAATGGAATTTCGGGTTTTACGTGGAATTTTGGGATTTGACGTGGGATGTTTTATGGAATTTTGGGGTTTTATGTGGAATTCTGGATTTTCCATGGAATTCTGGAGGTTTTATGGAATTCTGGGGTTTTTTTTGGGATTCCGGGAGTTGCTGTGGGATTCTGGGGTGGGGGGGGGAAAAAATACGGGAATTTTTATGGAATTTTGGGGGGGTTTTTATGAGGAATTTTGGGGATTTTCTGTGGATTTTTTTAAATGGAATTTTGGGGTTTTTATGGGATTTTGGGGGATTTTTATGGGATTTGGGAGGATTTTTAGGGAATTTTTGGGGTTTTTTTTGGGGAATTTTAGGGGGTTTTTATGAGGGATTTTGGGGGTTTTTTGTGGGGTTTTTTTATGGAATTTTTGGGGGTTTTTATGGGATTTTCCACAAAATTCCTGGTGGGATTTTCCATGGAATTCCTGGAATTTTCCATAGAATTTCTGGTCGGATTTTCCATGAAATTCTTGAAATTTTCCATGGAATTCCTGGAATTTTCCACAAAATTCCTGGTGGGATTTTCCATGGAATCCTGGAGGGATTTTCCACAAAATTCCTGATGGGATTTTCCATGGAATTCCTGGCTTTTTCCACAAAATTCCTGGAATTTTCCATGGAATTCTGGTGGGATTTTCCATGAAATCCTGGTGGGATTGTCCATGGAATTTTGGGAGGATTTTCCATTAAATTCTGGGAAATCCCGTGGAGATTTTCCATGAAATTCCTGGAATTTTCCACGAAATTCCTGGTGGGATTTTCCATGGAATTCCAGGAGAATTTTCCATGGAATTCCAGGAGATTCCAACAGGATTTTCCATGAAAATTTCCATGAAAATTCTGGGAATTCCTGGAATTTTCCATGGAATTGTGTTTGGATTTTCAGCTGCTGGGCCCGGAGGGGCCGGTGCCGAGTTCTCCCGACGACGTCGCCCACGGCCACGTCCACATCCGGGTAGGGAAAAATAAAATTCTTGGGAATTTTTGGGAATTTTTGGGATCTGGGAATGGCCAAAATTCCGGGATTTGGGAATGAGATGGAGGGAAAAAAAAAAAAGGGGGGGAAATTTTGGGGAAAAAAAAATCCGGAAAAAAAAATGGGATGATATTTTTTATTATTTTTATGTTATTTTCTATCCCCAGCTGGATGAATGTTAATCTCGGTTATTTTTATGTTATTTAATATTATTTTTCTCTTATTTTTCTCTTATTTTTCCCTTATTTTTATGTTATTTTTATGTTATTTTTGGTTTTATTTTTCTCTTATTTTTCTCTTATTTTTCTCTTATTTTTCTCTTATTTTTCTGTTATTTTTCTGTTGTTTTTCTGTTAATTTTCTGTTATTTTTCTGTTATTTTTGGGTTTATTTTTCTCTTATTTTTTCTGTTATTTTTCTCTTATTTTTCTGTCATTCCATCCCCAGCCGGATGAATGTTATTTCCTGTTATTTTTCTGTTATTTAATATTATTTTTGTATTATTTTGTCTTATTTTTCTCTTATTTTTCTCTTACTTTTCTCTTATTTTTCTCTTACTTTTCTCTTATTTTTCTCTTATTTTTCTCTTATTTTTCTCTTATTTATTTTTTCCTTTTTTTTTCTCTTATTTTTATGTTATTTTTGGTTTTATTTTTCTGTTATTTTTCTCTTATTTTTCTGTTAATTTTTCTGTTATTTTTCCATTATTTTTCCATTAATTTTCTCTTATTTTTCTCTTATTTTTCTGGTATTTTTCTGTTAATTTTCTGTTATTTTTCTTTTATTTTTCTCTCATTTTTCTGTTAATTTTCCGTTAATTTTTTCGCTTATTTTTCGCTCATTTTTCGCTTTATTTTTCTGTTATTTTTTGTTATTTTTGTGGTGTTTTTAATGGTATTTTTCTCTTATTTTTCTCTTCTTTTTATGTCATTCCATTCCCAGCCAGATAAATGTTAATTTTTGTTATTTTTCTGTTATTTAATATAATTTTTCTGTTATTTTCTCTTATTTTTGGTTTTATTCCACCCCAAACAGATAAATGTTATTTTCTCTTATTTTTCTCTTATTTTTCTCTTTTTTTCTCTTTTTTTTCTCTTATTTTTCTCTTATTTTTCTCTTTTTTTTCTCTTTTTTTTCTCTTATTTTTCTTTTTTT
>NW_028154302.1:0-22056 GCF_965231275.1 Zosterops lateralis
CTGTAAAGCGCTCTTTTCTCGAGAAAAGCAACACTCTGGGAAACCTCTGTAACTTTGCTTGCAGCAGCACCTTGGTGTGTTTTCTGTGTTCTCCAAGTGAAAATAAGCCTGTCCGGAGCCCGTGGTAGCTCCAGCTGCTTTGGAACACATTCTGCCACACTTGCTCTTTCTGCATGTCTCTAGCAGCCAGAAAGCGCTGTAAAGCGCTCTTTTCTCGAGAAAAGCAACACTCTGGGAAACCTCTGTAACTTTGCTTGCAGCAGCACCTTGGTGTGTTTTCTGTGTTCTCCAAGTGAAAATAAGCCTGTCGGGAGCCCGTGGTAGCTCCAGCTGCTTTGGAACACATTCTGCCACACTTGCTCTTTCTGCATGTCTCTAGCAGCCAGAAAGCGCTGTAAAGCGCTCTTTTCTCGAGAAAAGCAACACTCTGGGAAACCTCTGTAACTTTGCTTGCAGCAGCACCTTGGTGTGTTTTCTGTGTTCTCCAAGTGAAAATAAGCCTGTCGGGAGCCCGTGGTAGCTCCAGCTGCTTTGGAACACATTCTGCCACACTTGCTCTTTCTGCATGTCTCTAGCAGCCAGAAAGCGCTGTAAAGCGCTCTTTTCTCGAGAAAAGCAACACTCTGGGAAACCTCTGTAACTTTGCTTGCAGCAGCACCTTGGTGTGTTTTCTGTGTTCTCCAAGTGAAAATAAGCCTGTCCGGAGCCCGTGGTAGCTCCAGCTGCTTTGGAACACATTCTGCCACACTTGCTCTTTCTGCATGTCTCTAGCAGCCAGAAAGCGCTGTAAAGCGCTCTTTTCTCGAGAAAAGCAACACTCTGGGAAACCTCTGTAACTTTGCTTGCAGCAGCACCTTGGTGTGTTTTCTGTGTTCTCCAAGTGAAAATAAGCCTGTGGGGAGCCCGTGGTAGCTCCAGCTGCTTTGGAACACATTCTGCCACACTTGCTCTTTCTGCATGTCTCTAGCAGCCAGAAAGCGCTGTAAAGCGCTCTTTTCTCGAGAAAAGCAACACTCTGGGAAACCTCTGTAACTTTGCTTGCAGCAGCACCTTGGTGTGTTTTCTGTGTTCTCCAAGTGAAAATAAGCCTGTCGGGAGCCCGTGGTAGCTCCAGCTGCTTTGGAACACATTCTGCCACACTTGCTCTTTCTGCATGTCTCTAGCAGCCAGAAAGCGCTGTAAAGCGCTCTTTTCTCGAGAAAAGCAACACTCTGGGAAACCTCTGTAACTTTGCTTGCAGCAGCACCTTGGTGTGTTTTCTGTGTTCTCCAAGTGAAAATAAGCCTGTCGGGAGCCCGTGGTAGCTCCAGCTGCTTTGGAACACATTCTGCCACACTTGCTCTTTCTGCATGTCTCTAGCAGCCAGAAAGCGCTGTAAAGCGCTCTTTTCTCGAGAAAAGCAACACTCTGGGAAACCTCTGTAACTTTGCTTGCAGCAGCACCTTGGTGTGTTTTCTGTGTTCTCCAAGTGAAAATAAGCCTGTGGGGAGCCCGTGGTAGCTCCAGCTGCTTTGGAACACATTCTGCCACACTTGCTCTTTCTGCATGTCTCTAGCAGCCAGAAAGCGCTGTAAAGCGCTCTTTTCTCGAGAAAAGCAACACTCTGGGAAACCTCTGTAACTTTGCTTGCAGCAGCACCTTGGTGTGTTTTCTGTGTTCTCCAAGTGAAAATAAGCCTGTCGGGAGCCCGTGGTAGCTCCAGCTGCTTTGGAACACATTCTGCCACACTTGCTCTTTCTGCATGTCTCTAGCAGCCAGAAAGCGCTGTAAAGCGCTCTTTTCTCGAGAAAAGCAACACTCTGGGAAACCTCTGTAACTTTGCTTGCAGCAGCACCTTGGTGTGTTTTCTGTGTTCTCCAAGTGAAAATAAGCCTGTGGGGAGCCCGTGGTAGCTCCAGCTGCTTTGGAACACATTCTGCCACACTTGCTCTTTCTGCATGTCTCTAGCAGCCAGAAAGCGCTGTAAAGCGCTCTTTTCTCGAGAAAAGCAACACTCTGGGAAACCTCTGTAACTTTGCTTGCAGCAGCACCTTGGTGTGTTTTCTGTGTTCTCCAAGTGAAAATAAGCCTGTCGGGAGCCCGTGGTAGCTCCAGCTGCTTTGGAACACATTCTGCCACACTTGCTCTTTCTGCATGTCTCTAGCAGCCAGAAAGCGCTGTAAAGCGCTCTTTTCTCGAGAAAAGCAACACTCTGGGAAACCTCTGTAACTTTGCTTGCAGCAGCACCTTGGTGTGTTTTCTGTGTTCTCCAAGTGAAAATAAGCCTGTGGGGAGCCCGTGGTAGCTCCAGCTGCTTTGGAACACATTCTGCCACACTTGCTCTTTCTGCATGTCTCTAGCAGCCAGAAAGCGCTGTAAAGCGCTCTTTTCTCGAGAAAAGCAACACTCTGGGAAACCTCTGTAACTTTGCTTGCAGCAGCACCTTGGTGTGTTTTCTGTGTTCTCCAAGTGAAAATAAGCCTGTGGGGAGCCCGTGGTAGCTCCAGCTGCTTTGGAACACATTCTGCCACACTTGCTCTTTCTGCATGTCTCTAGCAGCCAGAAAGCGCTGTAAAGCGCTCTTTTCTCGAGAAAAGCAACACTCTGGGAAACCTCTGTAACTTTGCTTGCAGCAGCACCTTGGTGTGTTTTCTGTGTTCTCCAAGTGAAAATAAGCCTGTGGGGAGCCCGTGGTAGCTCCAGCTGCTTTGGAACACATTCTGCCACACTTGCTCTTTCTGCATGTCTCTAGCAGCCAGAAAGCGCTGTAAAGCGCTCTTTTCTCGAGAAAAGCAACACTCTGGGAAACCTCTGTAACTTTGCTTGCAGCAGCACCTTGGTGTGTTTTCTGTGTTCTCCAAGTGAAAATAAGCCTGTGGGGAGCCCGTGGTAGCTCCAGCTGCTTTGGAACACATTCTGCCACACTTGCTCTTTCTGCATGTCTCTAGCAGCCAGAAAGCGCTGTAAAGCGCTCTTTTCTCGAGAAAAGCAACACTCTGGGAAACCTCTGTAACTTTGCTTGCAGCAGCACCTTGGTGTGTTTTCTGTGTTCTCCAAGTGAAAATAAGCCTGTGGGGAGCCCGTGGTAGCTCCAGCTGCTTTGGAACACATTCTGCCACACTTGCTCTTTCTGCATGTCTCTAGCAGCCAGAAAGCGCTGTAAAGCGCTCTTTTCTCGAGAAAAGCAACACTCTGGGAAACCTCTGTAACTTTGCTTGCAGCAGCACCTTGGTGTGTTTTCTGTGTTCTCCAAGTGAAAATAAGCCTGTGGGGAGCCCGTGGTAGCTCCAGCTGCTTTGGAACACATTCTGCCACACTTGCTCTTTCTGCATGTCTCTAGCAGCCAGAAAGCGCTGTAAAGCGCTCTTTTCTCGAGAAAAGCAACACTCTGGGAAACCTCTGTAACTTTGCTTGCAGCAGCACCTTGGTGTGTTTTCTGTGTTCTCCAAGTGAAAATAAGCCTGTGGGGAGCCCGTGGTAGCTCCAGCTGCTTTGGAACACATTCTGCCACACTTGCTCTTTCTGCATGTCTCTAGCAGCCAGAAAGCGCTGTAAAGCGCTCTTTTCTCGAGAAAAGCAACACTCTGGGAAACCTCTGTAACTTTGCTTGCAGCAGCACCTTGGTGTGTTTTCTGTGTTCTCCAAGTGAAAATAAGCCTGTGGGGAGCCCGTGGTAGCTCCAGCTGCTTTGGAACACATTCTGCCACACTTGCTCTTTCTGCATGTCTCTAGCAGCCAGAAAGCGCTGTAAAGCGCTCTTTTCTCGAGAAAAGCAACACTCTGGGAAACCTCTGTAACTTTGCTTGCAGCAGCACCTTGGTGTGTTTTCTGTGTTCTCCAAGTGAAAATAAGCCTGTGGGGAGCCCGTGGTAGCTCCAGCTGCTTTGGAACACATTCTGCCACACTTGCTCTTTCTGCATGTCTCTAGCAGCCAGAAAGCGCTGTAAAGCGCTCTTTTCTCGAGAAAAGCAACACTCTGGGAAACCTCTGTAACTTTGCTTGCAGCAGCACCTTGGTGTGTTTTCTGTGTTCTCCAAGTGAAAATAAGCCTGTGGGGAGCCCGTGGTAGCTCCAGCTGCTTTGGAACACATTCTGCCACACTTGCTCTTTCTGCATGTCTCTAGCAGCCAGAAAGCGCTGTAAAGCGCTCTTTTCTCGAGAAAAGCAACACTCTGGGAAACCTCTGTAACTTTGCTTGCAGCAGCACCTTGGTGTGTTTTCTGTGTTCTCCAAGTGAAAATAAGCCTGTGGGGAGCCCGTGGTAGCTCCAGCTGCTTTGGAACACATTCTGCCACACTTGCTCTTTCTGCATGTCTCTAGCAGCCAGAAAGCGCTGTAAAGCGCTCTTTTCTCGAGAAAAGCAACACTCTGGGAAACCTCTGTAACTTTGCTTGCAGCAGCACCTTGGTGTGTTTTCTGTGTTCTCCAAGTGAAAATAAGCCTGTGGGGAGCCCGTGGTAGCTCCAGCTGCTTTGGAACACATTCTGCCACACTTGCTCTTTCTGCATGTCTCTAGCAGCCAGAAAGCGCTGTAAAGCGCTCTTTTCTCGAGAAAAGCAACACTCTGGGAAACCTCTGTAACTTTGCTTGCAGCAGCACCTTGGTGTGTTTTCTGTGTTCTCCAAGTGAAAATAAGCCTGTGGGGAGCCCGTGGTAGCTCCAGCTGCTTTGGAACACATTCTGCCACACTTGCTCTTTCTGCATGTCTCTAGCAGCCAGAAAGCGCTGTAAAGCGCTCTTTTCTCGAGAAAAGCAACACTCTGGGAAACCTCTGTAACTTTGCTTGCAGCAGCACCTTGGTGTGTTTTCTGTGTTCTCCAAGTGAAAATAAGCCTGTCGGGAGCCCGTGGTAGCTCCAGCTGCTTTGGAACACATTCTGCCACACTTGCTCTTTCTGCATGTCTCTAGCAGCCAGAAAGCGCTGTAAAGCGCTCTTTTCTCGAGAAAAGCAACACTCTGGGAAACCTCTGTAACTTTGCTTGCAGCAGCACCTTGGTGTGTTTTCTGTGTTCTCCAAGTGAAAATAAGCCTGTCGGGAGCCCGTGGTAGCTCCAGCTGCTTTGGAACACATTCTGCCACACTTGCTCTTTCTGCATGTCTCTAGCAGCCAGAAAGCGCTGTAAAGCGCTCTTTTCTCGAGAAAAGCAACACTCTGGGAAACCTCTGTAACTTTGCTTGCAGCAGCACCTTGGTGTGTTTTCTGTGTTCTCCAAGTGAAAATAAGCCTGTCGGGAGCCCGTGGTAGCTCCAGCTGCTTTGGAACACATTCTGCCACACTTGCTCTTTCTGCATGTCTCTAGCAGCCAGAAAGCGCTGTAAAGCGCTCTTTTCTCGAGAAAAGCAACACTCTGGGAAACCTCTGTAACTTTGCTTGCAGCAGCACCTTGGTGTGTTTTCTGTGTTCTCCAAGTGAAAATAAGCCTGTGGGGAGCCCGTGGTAGCTCCAGCTGCTTTGGAACACATTCTGCCACACTTGCTCTTTCTGCATGTCTCTAGCAGCCAGAAAGCGCTGTAAAGCGCTCTTTTCTCGAGAAAAGCAACACTCTGGGAAACCTCTGTAACTTTGCTTGCAGCAGCACCTTGGTGTGTTTTCTGTGTTCTCCAAGTGAAAATAAGCCTGTGGGGAGCCCGTGGTAGCTCCAGCTGCTTTGGAACACATTCTGCCACACTTGCTCTTTCTGCATGTCTCTAGCAGCCAGAAAGCGCTGTAAAGCGCTCTTTTCTCGAGAAAAGCAACACTCTGGGAAACCTCTGTAACTTTGCTTGCAGCAGCACCTTGGTGTGTTTTCTGTGTTCTCCAAGTGAAAATAAGCCTGTGGGGAGCCCGTGGTAGCTCCAGCTGCTTTGGAACACATTCTGCCACACTTGCTCTTTCTGCATGTCTCTAGCAGCCAGAAAGCGCTGTAAAGCGCTCTTTTCTCGAGAAAAGCAACACTCTGGGAAACCTCTGTAACTTTGCTTGCAGCAGCACCTTGGTGTGTTTTCTGTGTTCTCCAAGTGAAAATAAGCCTGTGGGGAGCCCGTGGTAGCTCCAGCTGCTTTGGAACACATTCTGCCACACTTGCTCTTTCTGCATGTCTCTAGCAGCCAGAAAGCGCTGTAAAGCGCTCTTTTCTCGAGAAAAGCAACACTCTGGGAAACCTCTGTAACTTTGCTTGCAGCAGCACCTTGGTGTGTTTTCTGTGTTCTCCAAGTGAAAATAAGCCTGTGGGGAGCCCGTGGTAGCTCCAGCTGCTTTGGAACACATTCTGCCACACTTGCTCTTTCTGCATGTCTCTAGCAGCCAGAAAGCGCTGTAAAGCGCTCTTTTCTCGAGAAAAGCAACACTCTGGGAAACCTCTGTAACTTTGCTTGCAGCAGCACCTTGGTGTGTTTTCTGTGTTCTCCAAGTGAAAATAAGCCTGTGCGGAGCCCGTGGTAGCTCCAGCTGCTTTGGAACACATTCTGCCACACTTGCTCTTTCTGCATGTCTCTAGCAGCCAGAAAGCGCTGTAAAGCGCTCTTTTCTCGAGAAAAGCAACACTCTGGGAAACCTCTGTAACTTTGCTTGCAGCAGCACCTTGGTGTGTTTTCTGTGTTCTCCAAGTGAAAATAAGCCTGTCCGGAGCCCGTGGTAGCTCCAGCTGCTTTGGAACACATTCTGCCACACTTGCTCTTTCTGCATGTCTCTAGCAGCCAGAAAGCGCTGTAAAGCGCTCTTTTCTCGAGAAAAGCAACACTCTGGGAAACCTCTGTAACTTTGCTTGCAGCAGCACCTTGGTGTGTTTTCTGTGTTCTCCAAGTGAAAATAAGCCTGTCCGGAGCCCGTGGTAGCTCCAGCTGCTTTGGAACACATTCTGCCACACTTGCTCTTTCTGCATGTCTCTAGCAGCCAGAAAGCGCTGTAAAGCGCTCTTTTCTCGAGAAAAGCAACACTCTGGGAAACCTCTGTAACTTTGCTTGCAGCAGCACCTTGGTGTGTTTTCTGTGTTCTCCAAGTGAAAATAAGCCTGTCGGGAGCCCGTGGTAGCTCCAGCTGCTTTGGAACACATTCTGCCACACTTGCTCTTTCTGCATGTCTCTAGCAGCCAGAAAGCGCTGTAAAGCGCTCTTTTCTCGAGAAAAGCAACACTCTGGGAAACCTCTGTAACTTTGCTTGCAGCAGCACCTTGGTGTGTTTTCTGTGTTCTCCAAGTGAAAATAAGCCTGTCCGGAGCCCGTGGTAGCTCCAGCTGCTTTGGAACACATTCTGCCACACTTGCTCTTTCTGCATGTCTCTAGCAGCCAGAAAGCGCTGTAAAGCGCTCTTTTCTCGAGAAAAGCAACACTCTGGGAAACCTCTGTAACTTTGCTTGCAGCAGCACCTTGGTGTGTTTTCTGTGTTCTCCAAGTGAAAATAAGCCTGTCCGGAGCCCGTGGTAGCTCCAGCTGCTTTGGAACACATTCTGCCACACTTGCTCTTTCTGCATGTCTCTAGCAGCCAGAAAGCGCTGTAAAGCGCTCTTTTCTCGAGAAAAGCAACACTCTGGGAAACCTCTGTAACTTTGCTTGCAGCAGCACCTTGGTGTGTTTTCTGTGTTC
This sequence comes from Zosterops lateralis, assembly GCF_965231275.1. Classification (NCBI taxonomy): domain Eukaryota; kingdom Metazoa; phylum Chordata; class Aves; order Passeriformes; family Zosteropidae; genus Zosterops; species Zosterops lateralis. Next base: position 7,540 of record NW_028154302.1, read on the forward strand.
TCCAAGTGAAAATAAGCCTGTCGGGAGCCCGTGGTAGCTCCAGCTGCTTTGGAACACATTCTGCCACACTTGCTCTTTCTGCATGTCTCTAGCAGCCAGAAAGCGCTGTAAAGCGCTCTTTTCTCGAGAAAAGCAACACTCTGGGAAACCTCTGTAACTTTGCTTGCAGCAGCACCTTGGTGTGTTTTCTGTGTTCTCCAAGTGAAAATAAGCCTGTCCGGAGCCCGTGGTAGCTCCAGCTGCTTTGGAACACATTCTGCCACACTTGCTCTTTCTGCATGTCTCTAGCAGCCAGAAAGCGCTGTAAAGCGCTCTTTTCTCGAGAAAAGCAACACTCTGGGAAACCTCTGTAACTTTGCTTGCAGCAGCACCTTGGTGTGTTTTCTGTGTTCTCCAAGTGAAAATAAGCCTGTCCGGAGCCCGTGGTAGCTCCAGCTGCTTTGGAACACATTCTGCCACACTTGCTCTTTCTGCATGTCTCTAGCAGCCAGAAAGCGCTGTAAAGCGCTCTTTTCTCGAGAAAAGCAACACTCTGGGAAACCTCTGTAACTTTGCTTGCAGCAGCACCTTGGTGTGTTTTCTGTGTTCTCCAAGTGAAAATAAGCCTGTCCGGAGCCCGTGGTAGCTCCAGCTGCTTTGGAACACATTCTGCCACACTTGCTCTTTCTGCATGTCTCTAGCAGCCAGAAAGCGCTGTAAAGCGCTCTTTTCTCGAGAAAAGCAACACTCTGGGAAACCTCTGTAACTTTGCTTGCAGCAGCACCTTGGTGTGTTTTCTGTGTTCTCCAAGTGAAAATAAGCCTGTCCGGAGCCCGTGGTAGCTCCAGCTGCTTTGGAACACATTCTGCCACACTTGCTCTTTCTGCATGTCTCTAGCAGCCAGAAAGCGCTGTAAAGCGCTCTTTTCTCGAGAAAAGCAACACTCTGGGAAACCTCTGTAACTTTGCTTGCAGCAGCACCTTGGTGTGTTTTCTGTGTTCTCCAAGTGAAAATAAGCCTGTCCGGAGCCCGTGGTAGCTCCAGCTGCTTTGGAACACATTCTGCCACACTTGCTCTTTCTGCATGTCTCTAGCAGCCAGAAAGCGCTGTAAAGCGCTCTTTTCTCGAGAAAAGCAACACTCTGGGAAACCTCTGTAACTTTGCTTGCAGCAGCACCTTGGTGTGTTTTCTGTGTTCTCCAAGTGAAAATAAGCCTGTCCGGAGCCCGTGGTAGCTCCAGCTGCTTTGGAACACATTCTGCCACACTTGCTCTTTCTGCATGTCTCTAGCAGCCAGAAAGCGCTGTAAAGCGCTCTTTTCTCGAGAAAAGCAACACTCTGGGAAACCTACTGTAACTTTGCTTGCAGCAGCACCTTGGTGTGTTTTCTGTGTTCTCCAAAGTGAAAATAAGCCTGTCCGGAGCCCGTGGTAGCTCCAGCTGCTTTGGAACACATTCTGCCACACTTGCTCTTTCTGCATGTCTCTAGCAGCCAGAAAGCGCTGTAAAGCGCTCTTTTCTCGAGAAAAGCAACACTCTGGGAAACCTCTGTAACTTTGCTTGCAGCAGCACCTTGGTGTGTTTTCTGTGTTCTCCAAGTGAAAATAAGCCTGTCCGGAGCCCGTGGTAGCTCCAGCTGCTTTGGAACACATTCTGCCACACTTGCTCTTTCTGCATGTCTCTAGCAGCCAGAAAGCGCTGTAAAGCGCTCTTTTCTCGAGAAAAGCAACACTCTGGGAAACCTCTGTAACTTTGCTTGCAGCAGCACCTTGGTGTGTTTTCTGTGTTCTCCAAGTGAAAATAAGCCTGTCCGGAGCCCGTGGTAGCTCCAGCTGCTTTGGAACACATTCTGCCACACTTGCTCTTTCTGCATGTCTCTAGCAGCCAGAAAGCGCTGTAAAGCGCTCTTTTCTCGAGAAAAGCAACACTCTGGGAAACCTCTGTAACTTTGCTTGCAGCAGCACCTTGGTGTGTTTTCTGTGTTCTCCAAGTGAAAATAAGCCTGTCCGGAGCCCGTGGTAGCTCCAGCTGCTTTGGAACACATTCTGCCACACTTGCTCTTTCTGCATGTCTCTAGCAGCCAGAAAGCGCTGTAAAGCGCTCTTTTCTCGAGAAAAGCAACACTCTGGGAAACCTCTGTAACTTTGCTTGCAGCAGCACCTTGGTGTGTTTTCTGTGTTCTCCAAGTGAAAATAAGCCTGTCCGGAGCCCGTGGTAGCTCCAGCTGCTTTGGAACACATTCTGCCACACTTGCTCTTTCTGCATGTCTCTAGCAGCCAGAAAGCGCTGTAAAGCGCTCTTTTCTCGAGAAAAGCAACACTCTGGGAAACCTCTGTAACTTTGCTTGCAGCAGCACCTTGGTGTGTTTTCTGTGTTCTCCAAGTGAAAATAAGCCTGTCGGGAGCCCGTGGTAGCTCCAGCTGCTTTGGAACACATTCTGCCACACTTGCTCTTTCTGCATGTCTCTAGCAGCCAGAAAGCGCTGTAAAGCGCTCTTTTCTCGAGAAAAGCAACACTCTGGGAAACCTCTGTAACTTTGCTTGCAGCAGCACCTTGGTGTGTTTTCTGTGTTCTCCAAGTGAAAATAAGCCTGTCCGGAGCCCGTGGTAGCTCCAGCTGCTTTGGAACACATTCTGCCACACTTGCTCTTTCTGCATGTCTCTAGCAGCCAGAAAGCGCTGTAAAGCGCTCTTTTCTCGAGAAAAGCAACACTCTGGGAAACCTCTGTAACTTTGCTTGCAGCAGCACCTTGGTGTGTTTTCTGTGTTCTCCAAGTGAAAATAAGCCTGTCCGGAGCCCGTGGTAGCTCCAGCTGCTTTGGAACACATTCTGCCACACTTGCTCTTTCTGCATGTCTCTAGCAGCCAGAAAGCGCTGTAAAGCGCTCTTTTCTCGAGAAAAGCAACACTCTGGGAAACCTCTGTAACTTTGCTTGCAGCAGCACCTTGGTGTGTTTTCTGTGTTCTCCAAGTGAAAATAAGCCTGTCCGGAGCCCGTGGTAGCTCCAGCTGCTTTGGAACACATTCTGCCACACTTGCTCTTTCTGCATGTCTCTAGCAGCCAGAAAGCGCTGTAAAGCGCTCTTTTCTCGAGAAAAGCAACACTCTGGGAAACCTCTGTAACTTTGCTTGCAGCAGCACCTTGGTGTGTTTTCTGTGTTCTCCAAGTGAAAATAAGCCTGTCCGGAGCCCGTGGTAGCTCCAGCTGCTTTGGAACACATTCTGCCACACTTGCTCTTTCTGCATGTCTCTAGCAGCCAGAAAGCGCTGTAAAGCGCTCTTTTCTCGAGAAAAGCAACACTCTGGGAAACCTCTGTAACTTTGCTTGCAGCAGCACCTTGGTGTGTTTTCTGTGTTCTCCAAGTGAAAATAAGCCTGTCCGGAGCCCGTGGTAGCTCCAGCTGCTTTGGAACACATTCTGCCACACTTGCTCTTTCTGCATGTCTCTAGCAGCCAGAAAGCGCTGTAAAGCGCTCTTTTCTCGAGAAAAGCAACACTCTGGGAAACCTCTGTAACTTTGCTTGCAGCAGCACCTTGGTGTGTTTTCTGTGTTCTCCAAGTGAAAATAAGCCTGTCCGGAGCCCGTGGTAGCTCCAGCTGCTTTGGAACACATTCTGCCACACTTGCTCTTTCTGCATGTCTCTAGCAGCCAGAAAGCGCTGTAAAGCGCTCTTTTCTCGAGAAAAGCAACACTCTGGGAAACCTCTGTAACTTTGCTTGCAGCAGCACCTTGGTGTGTTTTCTGTGTTCTCCAAGTGAAAATAAGCCTGTCCGGAGCCCGTGGTAGCTCCAGCTGCTTTGGAACACATTCTGCCACACTTGCTCTTTCTGCATGTCTCTAGCAGCCAGAAAGCGCTGTAAAGCGCTCTTTTCTCGAGAAAAGCAACACTCTGGGAAACCTCTGTAACTTTGCTTGCAGCAGCACCTTGGTGTGTTTTCTGTGTTCTCCAAGTGAAAATAAGCCTGTCCGGAGCCCGTGGTAGCTCCAGCTGCTTTGGAACACATTCTGCCACACTTGCTCTTTCTGCATGTCTCTAGCAGCCAGAAAGCGCTGTAAAGCGCTCTTTTCTCGAGAAAAGCAACACTCTGGGAAACCTCTGTAACTTTGCTTGCAGCAGAACCTTGGTGTGTTTTCTGTGTTCTCCAAGTGAAAATAAGCCTGTCGGGAGCCCGTGGTAGCTCCAGCTGCTTTGGAACACATTCTGCCACACTTGCTCTTTCTGCATGTCTCTAGCAGCCAGAAAGCGCTGTAAAGCGCTCTTTTCTCGAGAAAAGCAACACTCTGGGAAACCTCTGTAACTTTGCTTGCAGCAGCACCTTGGTGTGTTTTCTGTGTTCTCCAAGTGAAAATAAGCCTGTCCGGAGCCCGTGGTAGCTCCAGCTGCTTTGGAACACATTCTGCCACACTTGCTCTTTCTGCATGTCTCTAGCAGCCAGAAAGCGCTGTAAAGCGCTCTTTTCTCGAGAAAAGCAACACTCTGGGAAACCTCTGTAACTTTGCTTGCAGCAGCACCTTGGTGTGTTTTCTGTGTTCTCCAAGTGAAAATAAGCCTGTCCGGAGCCCGTGGTAGCTCCAGCTGCTTTGGAACACATTCTGCCACACTTGCTCTTTCTGCATGTCTCTAGCAGCCAGAAAGCGCTGTAAAGCGCTCTTTTCTCGAGAAAAGCAACACTCTGGGAAACCTCTGTAACTTTGCTTGCAGCAGCACCTTGGTGTGTTTTCTGTGTTCTCCAAGTGAAAATAAGCCTGTCGGGAGCCCGTGGTAGCTCCAGCTGCTTTGGAACACATTCTGCCACACTTGCTCTTTCTGCATGTCTCTAGCAGCCAGAAAGCGCTGTAAAGCGCTCTTTTCTCGAGAAAAGCAACACTCTGGGAAACCTCTGTAACTTTGCTTGCAGCAGCACCTTGGTGTGTTTTCTGTGTTCTCCAAGTGAAAATAAGCCTGTCCGGAGCCCGTGGTAGCTCCAGCTGCTTTGGAACACATTCTGCCACACTTGCTCTTTCTGCATGTCTCTAGCAGCCAGAAAGCGCTGTAAAGCGCTCTTTTCTCGAGAAAAGCAACACTCTGGGAAACCTCTGTAACTTTGCTTGCAGCAGCACCTTGGTGTGTTTTCTGTGTTCTCCAAGTGAAAAGAAGCCTGTCCGGAGCCCGTGGTAGCTCCAGCTGCTTTGGAACACATTCTGCCACACTTGCTCTTTCTGCGTGTCTCTAGCAGCCAGAAAGCGCTGTAAAGCGCTCTTTTCTCGAGAAAAGCAACACTCTGGGAAACCTCTGTAACTTTGCTTGCAGCAGCACCTTGGTGTGTTTTCTGTGTTCTCCAAGTGAAAATAAGCCTGTCCGGAGCCCGTGGTAGCTCCAGCTGCTTTGGAACACATTCTGCCACACTTGCTCTTTCTGCATGTCTCTAGCAGCCAGAAAGCGCTGTAAAGCGCTCTTTTCTCGAGAAAAGCAACACTCTGGGAAACCTCTGTAACTTTGCTTGCAGCAGCACCTTGGTGTGTTTTCTGTGTTCTCCAAGTGAAAATAAGCCTGTCCGGAGCCCGTGGTAGCTCCAGCTGCTTTGGAACACATTCTGCCACACTTGCTCTTTCTGCATGTCTCTAGCAGCCAGAAAGCGCTGTAAAGCGCTCTTTTCTCGAGAAAAGCAACACTCTGGGAAACCTCTGTAACTTTGCTTGCAGCAGCACCTTGGTGTGTTTTCTGTGTTCTCCAAGTGAAAAGAAGCCTGTCCGGAGCCCGTGGTAGCTCCAGCTGCTTTGGAACACATTCTGCCACACTTGCTCTTTCTGCATGTCTCTAGCAGCCAGAAAGCGCTGTAAAGCGCTCTTTTCTCGAGAAAAGCAACACTCAGGGGGACTTGGTGTAACTTTGCTTGCAGCAGCACCTTGGTGTGTTTTCTGTGTTCTCCAAGTGAAAAGAAGCCTGTCCGGAGCCCGTGGTAGCTCCGGTTGCTTTGGAACACATTCTGCCACACTTGCTCTTTCTGCGTGTCTCTAGCAGCCAGAAAGCGCTGTAAAGCCCTCTTTTCTCGAGAAAAAGCAACACTCTGGGAAACCTCTGTAACTTTGCTTGCAGCAGCACCTTGGTGTGTTTTCTGTGTTCTCCAAGTGAAAATAAGCCTGTCCGGAGCCCGTGGTAGCTCCAGCTGCTTTGGAACACATTCTGCCACACTTGCTCTTTCTGCGTGTCTCTAGCAGCCAGAAAGCGCTGTAAAGCGCTCTTTTCTCGAGAAAAGCAACACTCTGGGAAACCTCTGTAACTTGCTTGCAGCAGCACCTTGGTGTGTTTTCTGTGTTCTCCAAGTGAAAATAAGCCTGTCCGGAGCCCGTGGGAGCTCCAGCTGCTTTGGAACACATTCTGCCACACTTGCTCTTTCTGCATGTCTCTAGCAGCCAGAAAGCGCTGTAAAGCGCTCTTTTCTCGAGAAAAGCAACACTCTGGGAAACCTCTGTAACTTTGCTTGCAGCAGCACCTTGGTGTGTTTTCTGTGTTCTCCAAGTGAAAATAAGCCTGTCCGGAGCCCGTGGTAGCTCCAGCTGCTTTGGAACACATTCTGCCACACTTGCTCTTTCTGCATGTCTCTAGCAGCCAGAAAGCGCTGTAAAGCGCTCTTTTCTCGAGAAAAGCAACACTCTGGGAAACCTCTTTAACTTTGCTTGCAGCAGCACCTTGGTGTGTTTTCTGTGTTCTCCAAGTGAAAATAAGCCTGTCCGGAGCCCGTGGTAGCTCCAGCTGCTTTGGAACACATTCTGCCACACTTGCTCTTTCTGCGTGTCTCTAGCAGCCAGAAAGCGCTGTAAAGCGCTCTTTTCTCGAGAAAAGCAACACTCTGGGAAACCTCTGTAACTTTGCTTGCAGCAGCACCTTGGTGTGTTTTCTGTGTTCTCCAAGTGAAAATAAGCCTGTCCGGAGCCCGTGGTAGCTCCAGCTGCTTTGGAACACATTCTGCCACACTTGCTCTTTCTGCATGTCTCTAGCAGCCAGAAAGCGCTGTAAAGCGCTCTTTTCTCGAGAAAAGCAACACTCTGGGAAACCTCTGTAACTTTGCTTGCAGCAGCACCTTGGTGTGTTTTCTGTGTTCTCCAAGTGAAAATAAGCCTGTCCGGAGCCCGTGGTAGCTCCAGCTGCTTTGGAACACATTCTGCCACACTTGCTCTTTCTGCATGTCTCTAGCAGCCAGAAAGCGCTGTAAAGCGCTCTTTTCTCGAGAAAAGCAACACTCAGGGGGACTTGTGTAACTTTGCTTGCAGCAGCACCTTGGTGTGTTTTCTGTGTTCTCCAAGTGAAAATAAGCCTGTCCGGAGCCCGTGGTAGCTCCAGCTGCTTTGGAACACATTCTGCCACACTTGCTCTTTCTGCATGTCTCTAGCAGCCAGAAAGCGCTGTAAAGCGCTCTTTTCTCGAGAAAAGCAACACTCTGGGAAACCTCTGTAACTTTGCTTGCAGCAGCACCTTGGTGTGTTTTCTGTGTTCTCCAAGTGAAAATAAGCCTGTCCGGAGCCCGTGGTAGCTCCAGCTGCTTTGGAACACATTCTGCCACACTTGCTCTTTCTGCATGTCTCTAGCAGCCAGAAAGCGCTGTAAAGCGCTCTTTTCTCGAGAAAAGCAACACTCTGGGAAACCTCTGTAACTTTGCTTGCAGCAGCACCTTGGTGTGTTTTCTGTGTTCTCCAAGTGAAAATAAGCCTGTCCGGAGCCCGTGGTAGCTCCAGCTGCTTTGGAACACATTCTGCCACACTTGCTCTTTCTGCATGTCTCTAGCAGCCAGAAAGCGCTGTAAAGCGCTCTTTTCTCGAGAAAAGCAACACTCTGGGAAACCTCTGTAACTTTGCTTGCAGCAGCACCTTGGTGTGTTTTCTGTGTTCTCCAAGTGAAAATAAGCCTGTCCGGAGCCCGTGGTAGCTCCAGCTGCTTTGGAACACATTCTGCCACACTTGCTCTTTCTGCATGTCTCTAGTAGCCAGAAAGCGCTGTAAAGCGCTCTTTTCTCGAGAAAAGCAACACTCAGGGGGACTTGTGTAACTTTGCTTGCAGCAGCACCTTGGTGTGTTTTCTGTGTTCTCCAAGTGAAAATAAGCCTGTCCGGAGCCCGTGGTAGCTCCAGCTGCTTTGGAACACATTCTGCCACACTTGCTCTTTCTGCATGTCTCTAGCAGCCAGAAAGCGCTGTAAAGCGCTCTTTTCTCGAGAAAAGCAACACTCTGGGAAACCTCTGTAACTTTGCTTGCAGCAGCACCTTGGTGTGTTTTCTGTGTTCTCCAAGTGAAAAGAAGCCTGTCCGGAGCCCGTGGTAGCTCCAGCTGCTTTGGAACACATTCTGCCACACTTGCTCTTTCTGCATGTCTCTAGCAGCCAGAAAGCGCTGTAAAGCGCTCTTTTCTCGAGAAAAGCAACACTCTGGGAAACCTCTGTAACTTTGCTTGCAGCAGCACCTTGGTGTGTTTTCTGTGTTCTCCAAGTGAAAATAAGCCTGTCCGGAGCCCGTGGTAGCTCCAGCTGCTTTGGAACACATTCTGCCACACTTGCTCTTTCTGCGTGTCTCTAGCAGCCAGAAAGCGCTGTAAAGCGCTCTTTTCTCGAGAAAAGCAACACTCTGGGAAACCTCTGTAACTTTGCTTGCAGCAGCACCTTGGTGTGTTTTCTGTGTTCTCCAAGTGAAAATAAGCCTGTCCGGAGCCCGTGGTAGCTCCAGCTGCTTTGGAACACATTCTGCCACACTTGCTCTTTCTGCATGTCTCTAGCAGCCAGAAAGCGCTGTAAAGCGCTCTTTTCTCGAGAAAAGCAACACTCTGGGAAACCTCTGTAACTTTGCTTGCAGCAGCACCTTGGTGTGTTTTCTGTGTTCTCCAAGTGAAAAGAAGCCTGTCCGGAGCCCGTGGTAGCTCCAGCTGCTTTGGAACACATTCTGCCACACTTGCTCTTTCTGCATGTCTCTAGCAGCCAGAAAGCGCTGTAAAGCGCTCTTTTCTCGAGAAAAGCAACACTCTGGGAAACCTCTGTAACTTTGCTTGCAGCAGAACCTTGGTGTGTTTTCTGTGTTCTCCAAGTGAAAATAAGCCTGTCCGGAGCCCGTGGTAGCTCCAGCTGCTTTGGAACACATTCTGCCACACTTGCTCTTTCTGCATGTCTCTAGCAGCCAGAAAGCGCTGTAAAGCGCTCTTTTCTCGAGAAAAGCAACACTCTGGGAAACCTCTGTAACTTTGCTTGCAGCAGCACCTTGGTGTGTTTTCTGTGTTCTCCAAGTGAAAATAAGCCTGTCCGGAGCCCGTGGTAACTCCGGTTGCTTTGGAACACATTCTGCCACACTTGCTCTTTCAGCGTGTCTCTAGCAGCCAGAAAGCGCTGTAAAGCCCTCTTTTCTCGAGAAAAGCAACACTCTGGGAAACCTCTGTAACTTTGCTTGCAGCAGCACCTTGGTGTGTTTTCTGTGTTCTCCAAGTGAAAATAAGCCTGTCCGGAGCCCGTGGTAGCTCCAGCTGCTTTGGAACACATTCTGCCACACTTGCTCTTTCTGCGTGTCTCTAGCAGCCAGAAAGCGCTGTAAAGCGCTCTTTTCTCGAGAAAAGCAACACTCTGGGAAACCTCTGTAACTTTGCTTGCAGCAGCACCTTGGTGTGTTTTCTGTGTTCTCCAAGTGAAAATAAGCCTGTCCGGAGCCCGTGGTAGCTCCAGCTGCTTTGGAACACATTCTGCCACACTTGCTCTTTCTGCATGTCTCTAGCAGCCAGAAAGCGCTGTAAAGCGCTCTTTTCTCGAGAAAAGCAACACTCTGGGAAACCTCTGTAACTTTGCTTGCAGCAGCACCTTGGTGTGTTTTCTGTGTTCTCCAAGTGAAAATAAGCCTGTCCGGAGCCCGTGGTAGCTCCAGCTGCTTTGGAACACATTCTGCCACACTTGCTCTTTCTGCATGTCTCTAGCAGCCAGAAAGCGCTGTAAAGCGCTCTTTTCTCGAGAAAAGCAACACTCTGGGAAACCTCTGTAACTTTGCTTGCAGCAGCACCTTGGTGTGTTTTCTGTGTTCTCCAAGTGAAAAGAAGCCTGTCCGGAGCCCGTGGTAGCTCCAGCTGCTTTGGAACACATTCTGCCACACTTGCTCTTTCTGCGTGTCTCTAGCAGCCAGAAAGCGCTGTAAAGCGCTCTTTTCTCGAGAAAAGCAACACTCTGGGAAACCTCTGTAACTTTGCTTGCAGCAGCACCTTGGTGTGTTTTCTGTGTTCTCCAAGTGAAAATAAGCCTGTCCGGAGCCCGTGGTAGCTCCAGCTGCTTTGGAACACATTCTGCCACACTTGCTCTTTCTGCATGTCTCTAGCAGCCAGAAAGCGCTGTAAAGCGCTCTTTTCTCGAGAAAAGCAACACTCTGGGAAACCTCTGTAACTTTGCTTGCAGCAGCACCTTGGTGTGTTTTCTGTGTTCTCCAAGTGAAAATAAGCCTGTCCGGAGCCCGTGGTAGCTCCAGCTGCTTTGGAACACATTCTGCCACACTTGCTCTTTCTGCATGTCTCTAGCAGCCAGAAAGCGCTGTAAAGCGCTCTTTTCTCGAGAAAAGCAACACTCTGGGAAACCTCTGTAACTTTGCTTGCAGCAGCACCTTGGTGTGTTTTCTGTGTTCTCCAAGTGAAAATAAGCCTGTCCGGAGCCCGTGGTAGCTCCAGCTGCTTTGGAACACATTCTGCCACACTTGCTCTTTCTGCATGTCTCTAGCAGCCAGAAAGCGCTGTAAAGCGCTCTTTTCTCGAGAAAAGCAACACTCAGGGGGACTTCTGTAACTTTGCTTGCAGCAGCACCTTGGTGTGTTTTCTGTGTTCTCCAAGTGAAAATAAGCCTGTCCGGAGCCCGTGGTAGCTCCGGTTGCTTTGGAACACATTCTGCCACACTTGCTCTTTCTGCGTGTCTCTAGCAGCCAGAAAGCGCTGTAAAGCCCTCTTTTCTCGAGAAAAGCAACACTCTGGGAAACCTCTGTAACTTTGCTTGCAGCAGCACCTTGGTGTGTTTTCTGTGTTCTCCAAGTGAAAATAAGCCTGTCCGGAGCCCGTGGTAGCTCCAGCTGCTTTGGAACACATTCTGCCACACTTGCTCTTTCTGCATGTCTCTAGCAGCCAGAAAGCGCTGTAAAGCGCTCTTTTCTCGAGAAAAGCAACACTCTGGGAAACCTCTGTAACTTTGCTTGCAGCAGCACCTTGGTGTGTTTTCTGTGTTCTCCAAGTGAAAATAAGCCTGTCCGGAGCCCGTGGTAGCTCCAGCTGCTTTGGAACACATTCTGCCACACTTGCTCTTTCTGCATGTCTCTAGCAGCCAGAAAGCGCTGTAAAGCGCTCTTTTCTCGAGAAAAGCAACACTCTGGGAAACCTCTGTAACTTTGCTTGCAGCAGCACCTTGGTGTGTTTTCTGTGTTCTCCAAGTGAAAATAAGCCTGTCCGGAGCCCGTGGTAGCTCCAGCTGCTTTGGAACACATTCTGCCACACTTGCTCTTTCTGCATGTCTCTAGCAGCCAGAAAGCGCTGTAAAGCGCTCTTTTCTCGAGAAAAGCAACACTCTGGGAAACCTCTGTAACTTTGCTTGCAGCAGCACCTTGGTGTGTTTTCTGTGTTCTCCAAGTGAAAATAAGCCTGTCGGGAGCCCGTGGTAGCTCCAGCTGCTTTGGAACACATTCTGCCACACTTGCTCTTTCTGCATGTCTCTAGCAGCCAGAAAGCGCTGTAAAGCGCTCTTTTCTCGAGAAAAGCAACACTCTGGGAAACCTCTGTAACTTTGCTTGCAGCAGCACCTTGGTGTGTTTTCTGTGTTCTCCAAGTGAAAATAAGCCTGTCGGGAGCCCGTGGTAGCTCCAGCTGCTTTGGAACACATTCTGCCACACTTGCTCTTTCTGCATGTCTCTAGCAGCCAGAAAGCGCTGTAAAGCGCTCTTTTCTCGAGAAAAGCAACACTCTGGGAAACCTCTGTAACTTTGCTTGCAGCAGCACCTTGGTGTGTTTTCTGTGTTCTCCAAGTGAAAATAAGCCTGTCGGGAGCCCGTGGTAGCTCCAGCTGCTTTGGAACACATTCTGCCACACTTGCTCTTTCTGCATGTCTCTAGCAGCCAGAAAGCGCTGTAAAGCGCTCTTTTCTCGAGAAAAGCAACACTCTGGGAAACCTCTGTAACTTTGCTTGCAGCAGCACCTTGGTGTGTTTTCTGTGTTCTCCAAGTGAAAATAAGCCTGTCGGGAGCCCGTGGTAGCTCCAGCTGCTTTGGAACACATTCTGCCACACTTGCTCTTTCTGCATGTCTCTAGCAGCCAGAAAGCGCTGTAAAGCGCTCTTTTCTCGAGAAAAGCAACACTCTGGGAAACCTCTGTAACTTTGCTTGCAGCAGCACCTTGGTGTGTTTTCTGTGTTCTCCAAGTGAAAATAAGCCTGTGGGGAGCCCGTGGTAGCTCCAGCTGCTTTGGAACACATTCTGCCACACTTGCTCTTTCTGCATGTCTCTAGCAGCCAGAAAGCGCTGTAAAGCGCTCTTTTCTCGAGAAAAGCAACACTCTGGGAAACCTCTGTAACTTTGCTTGCAGCAGCACCTTGGTGTGTTTTCTGTGTTCTCCAAGTGAAAATAAGCCTGTGGGGAGCCCGTGGTAGCTCCAGCTGCTTTGGAACACATTCTGCCACACTTGCTCTTTCTGCATGTCTCTAGCAGCCAGAAAGCGCTGTAAAGCGCTCTTTTCTCGAGAAAAGCAACACTCTGGGAAACCTCTGTAACTTTGCTTGCAGCAGCACCTTGGTGTGTTTTCTGTGTTCTCCAAGTGAAAATAAGCCTGTGGGGAGCCCGTGGTAGCTCCAGCTGCTTTGGAACACATTCTGCCACACTTGCTCTTTCTGCATGTCTCTAGCAGCCAGAAAGCGCTGTAAAGCGCTCTTTTCTCGAGAAAAGCAACACTCTGGGAAACCTCTGTAACTTTGCTTGCAGCAGCACCTTGGTGTGTTTTCTGTGTTCTCCAAGTGAAAATAAGCCTGTCGGGAGCCCGTGGTAGCTCCAGCTGCTTTGGAACACATTCTGCCACACTTGCTCTTTCTGCATGTCTCTAGCAGCCAGAAAGCGCTGTAAAGCGCTCTTTTCTCGAGAAAAGCAACACTCTGGGAAACCTCTGTAACTTTGCTTGCAGCAGCACCTTGGTGTGTTTTCTGTGTTCTCCAAGTGAAAATAAGCCTGTGGGGAGCCCGTGGTAGCTCCAGCTGCTTTGGAACACATTCTGCCACACTTGCTCTTTCTGCATGTCTCTAGCAGCCAGAAAGCGCTGTAAAGCGCTCTTTTCTCGAGAAAAGCAACACTCTGGGAAACCTCTGTAACTTTGCTTGCAGCAGCACCTTGGTGTGTTTTCTGTGTTCTCCAAGTGAAAATAAGCCTGTCGGGAGCCCGTGGTAGCTCCAGCTGCTTTGGAACACATTCTGCCACACTTGCTCTTTCTGCATGTCTCTAGCAGCCAGAAAGCGCTGTAAAGCGCTCTTTTCTCGAGAAAAGCAACACTCTGGGAAACCTCTGTAACTTTGCTTGCAGCAGCACCTTGGTGTGTTTTCTGTGTTCTCCAAGTGAAAATAAGCCTGTCGGGAGCCCGTGGTAGCTCCAGCTGCTTTGGAACACATTCTGCCACACTTGCTCTTTCTGCATGTCTCTAGCAGCCAGAAAGCGCTGTAAAGCGCTCTTTTCTCGAGAAAAGCAACACTCTGGGAAACCTCTGTAACTTTGCTTGCAGCAGCACCTTGGTGTGTTTTCTGTGTTCTCCAAGTGAAAATAAGCCTGTCGGGAGCCCGTGGTAGCTCCAGCTGCTTTGGAACACATTCTGCCACACTTGCTCTTTCTGCATGTCTCTAGCAGCCAGAAAGCGCTGTAAAGCGCTCTTTTCTCGAGAAAAGCAACACTCTGGGAAACCTCTGTAACTTTGCTTGCAGCAGCACCTTGGTGTGTTTTCTGTGTTCTCCAAGTGAAAATAAGCCTGTCCGGAGCCCGTGGTAGCTCCAGCTGCTTTGGAACACATTCTGCCACACTTGCTCTTTCTGCATGTCTCTAGCAGCCAGAAAGCGCTGTAAAGCGCTCTTTTCTCGAGAAAAGCAACACTCTGGGAAACCTCTGTAACTTTGCTTGCAGCAGCACCTTGGTGTGTTTTCTGTGTTCTCCAAGTGAAAATAAGCCTGTCGGGAGCCCGTGGTAGCTCCAGCTGCTTTGGAACACATTCTGCCACACTTGCTCTTTCTGCATGTCTCTAGCAGCCAGAAAGCGCTGTAAAGCGCTCTTTTCTCGAGAAAAGCAACACTCTGGGAAACCTCTGTAACTTTGCTTGCAGCAGCACCTTGGTGTGTTTTCTGTGTTCTCCAAGTGAAAATAAGCCTGCCGGAGCCCGTGGTAGCTCCAGCTGCTTTGGAACACATTCTGCCACACTTGCTCTTTCTGCATGTCTCTAGCAGCCAGAAAGCGCTGTAAAGCGCTCTTTTCTCGAGAAAAGCAACACTCTGGGAAACCTCTGTAACTTTGCTTGCAGCAGCACCTTGGTGTGTTTTCTGTGTTCTCCAAGTGAAA
>NW_028154301.1:0-22021 GCF_965231275.1 Zosterops lateralis
GGGGGGGAAATGTGGGAAAGAATAAGGAAAAAATGGGGAAAAATAGGAAAAAGGGGAAAAATTGGGAAATAATGGAGAAAAATGAGGAAAGAATTAGGAGAGAATGGGAAAAAAGGGGGGAAATGGGATAGAAAATGGGGAAATGGAGGAGAAATGGGAATAAATTGGGGAAGAATGGGAAAAATGGGGAAAAGCTGGGAAAATGGGAAAGAATGGGAAAAATGCAGGAAAAATGTGGGTTTGGGGTGGGGAAAACGGGATTGGGACTGGAGAAAGTGGGGAAAATGGGTTTGGGGACGGCCCTGCAAGGGGAAAATGGGGAGAAAGGGGGAGGAGCAGAGGGGAAACTTCAGCAGTGAGTCTGGGGGAAAAATGAGAGTTTTTGGGGTCTGGGTAGCAGCCAGAAAGCGCTGTAAAGCGCTCTTTTCTCGAGAAAAGCAACACTCTGGGAAACCTCTGTAACTTTGCTTGCAGCAGCACCTTGGTGTGTTTTCTGTGTTCTCCAAGTGAAAATAAGCCTGTCCGGAGCCCGTGGTAGCTCCAGCTGCTTTGGAACACATTCTGCCACACTTGCTCTTTCTGCATGTCTCTAGCAGCCAGAAAGCGCTGTAAAGCGCTCTTTTCTCAAGAAAAGCAACACTCAGGGGGACTTGTGTAACTTTGCTTGCAGCAGCACCTTGGTGTGTTTTCTGTGTTCTCCAAGTGAAAATAAGCCTGTCCGGAGCCCGTGGTAGCTCCAGCTGCTTTGGAACACATTCTGCCACACTTGCTCTTTCTGCATGTCTCTAGCAGCCAGAAAGCGCTGTAAAGCGCTCTTTTCTCGAGAAAAGCAACACTCTGGGAAACCTCTGTAACTTTGCTTGCAGCAGCACCTTGGTGTGTTTTCTGTGTTCTCCAAGTGAAAAGAAGCCTGTCCGGAGCCCGTGGTAGCTCCAGCTGCTTTGGAACACATTCTGCCACACTTGCTCTTTCTGCATGTCTCTAGCAGCCAGAAAGCGCTGTAAAGCGCTCTTTTCTCGAGAAAAGCAACACTCTGGGAAACCTCTGTAACTTTGCTTGCAGCAGCACCTTGGTGTGTTTTCTGTGTTCTCCAAGTGAAAAGAAGCCTGTCCGGAGCCCGTGGTAGCTCCAGCTGCTTTGGAACACATTCTGCCACACTTGCTCTTTCTGCATGTCTCTAGCAGCCAGAAAGCGCTGTAAAGCGCTCTTTTCTCGAGAAAAGCAACACTCTGGGAAACCTCTGTAACTTTGCTTGCAGCAGCACCTTGGTGTGTTTTCTGTGTTCTCCAAGTGAAAAGAAGCCTGTCCGGAGCCCGTGGTAGCTCCAGCTGCTTTGGAACACATTCTGCCACACTTGCTCTTTCTGCATGTCTCTAGCAGCCAGAAAGCGCTGTAAAGCGCTCTTTTCTCGAGAAAAGCAACACTCTGGGAAACCTCTGTAACTTTGCTTGCAGCAGCACCTTGGTGTGTTTTCTGTGTTCTCCAAGTGAAAATAAGCCTGTCCGGAGCCCGTGGTAGCTCCAGCTGCTTTGGAACACATTCTGCCACACTTGCTCTTTCTGCATGTCTCTAGCAGCCAGAAAGCGCTGTAAAGCGCTCTTTTCTCGAGAAAAGCAACACTCTGGGAAACCTCTGTAACTTTGCTTGCAGCAGCACCTTGGTGTGTTTTCTGTGTTCTCCAAGTGAAAATAAGCCTGTCCGGAGCCCGTGGTAGCTCCAGCTGCTTTGGAACACATTCTGCCACACTTGCTCTTTCTGCATGTCTCTAGCAGCCAGAAAGCGCTGTAAAGCGCTCTTTTCTCGAGAAAAGCAACACTCTGGGAAACCTCTGTAACTTTGCTTGCAGCAGCACCTTGGTGTGTTTTCTGTGTTCTCCAAGTGAAAATAAGCCTGTGGGGAGCCCGTGGTAGCTCCAGCTGCTTTGGAACACATTCTGCCACACTTGCTCTTTCTGCATGTCTCTAGCAGCCAGAAAGTGCTGTAAAGCGCTCTTTTCTCGAGAAAAGCAACACTCTGGGGGACTTGTGTAACTTTGCTTGCAGCAGCACCTTGGTGTGTTTTCTGTGTTCTCCAAGTGAAAAGAAGCCTGTCTGGAGCCCGTGGTAGCTCCAGCTGCTTTGGAACACATTCTGCCACACTTGCTCTTTCTGCATGTCTCTAGCAGCCAGAAAGCGCTGTAAAGCGCTCTTTTCTCGAGAAAAGCAACACTCTGGGAAACCTCTGTAACTTTGCTTGCAGCAGCACCTTGGTGTGTTTTCTGTGTTCTCCAAGTGAAAATAAGCCTGTCCGGAGCCCGTGGTAGCTCCAGCTGCTTTGGAACACATTCTGCCACACTTGCTCTTTCTGCATGTCTCTAGCAGCCAGAAAGCGCTGTAAAGCGCTCTTTTCTCGAGAAAAGCAACACTCTGGGAAACCTCTGTAACTTTGCTTGCAGCAGCACCTTGGTGTGTTTTCTGTGTTCTCCAAGTGAAAATAAGCCTGTCCGGAGCCCGTGGTAGCTCCAGCTGCTTTGGAACACATTCTGCCACACTTGCTCTTTCTGCATGTCTCTAGCAGCCAGAAAGCGCTGTAAAGCGCTCTTTTCTCGAGAAAAGCAACACTCTGGGAAACCTCTGTAACTTTGCTTGCAGCAGCACCTTGGTGTGTTTTCTGTGTTCTCCAAGTGAAAATAAGCCTGTCCGGAGCCCGTGGTAGCTCCAGCTGCTTTGGAACACATTCTGCCACACTTGCTCTTTCTGCATGTCTCTAGCAGCCAGAAAGCGCTGTAAAGCGCTCTTTTCTCAAGAAAAGCAACACTCAGGGGGACTTGTGTAACTTTGCTTGCAGCAGCACCTTGGTGTGTTTTCTGTGTTCTCCAAGTGAAAATAAGCCTGTCCGGAGCCCGTGGTAGCTCCAGCTGCTTTGGAACACATTCTGCCACACTTGTTCTTTCTGCATGTCTCTAGCAGCCAGAAAGCGCTGTAAAGCGCTCTTTTCTCGAGAAAAGCAACACTCTGGGGGACTTCTGTAACTTTGCTTGCAGCAGCACCTTGGTGTGTTTTCTGTGTTCTCCAAGTGAAAATAAGCCTGTCCGGAGCCCGTGGTAGCTCCAGCTGCTTTGGAACACATTCTGCCACACTTGCTCTTTCTGCATGTCTCTAGCAGCCAGAAAGCGCTGTAAAGCGCTCTTTTCTCGAGAAAAGCAACACTCTTGGAAACCTCTGTAACTTTGCTTGCAGCAGCACCTTGGTGTGTTTTCTGTGTTCTCCAAGTGAAAATAAGCCTGTCCGGAGCCCGTGGTAGCTCCAGCTGCTTTGGAACACATTCTGCCACACTTGCTCTTTCTGCATGTCTCTAGCAGCCAGAAAGCGCTGTAAAGCGCTCTTTTCTCGAGAAAAGCAACACTCTGGGAAACCTCTGTAACTTTGCTTGCAGCAGCACCTTGGTGTGTTTTCTGTGTTCTCCAAGTGAAAATAAGCCTGTCCGGAGCCCGTGGTAGCTCCAGCTGCTTTGGAACACATTCTGCCACACTTGCTCTTTCTGCATGTCTCTAGCAGCCAGAAAGCGCTGTAAAGCGCTCTTTTCTCGAGAAAAGCAACACTCTGGGAAACCTCTGTAACTTTGCTTGCAGCAGCACCTTGGTGTGTTTTCTGTGTTCTCCAAGTGAAAAGAAGCCTGTCCGGAGCCCGTGGTAGCTCCAGCTGCTTTGGAACACATTCTGCCACACTTGCTCTTTCTGCATGTCTCTAGCAGCCGGAAAGCGCTGTAAAGCGCTCTTTTCTCGAGAAAAGCAACAGTCTGGGAAACCTCTGTAACTTTGCTTGCAGCAGCACCTTGGTGTGTTTTCTGTGTTCTCCAAGTGAAAATAAGCCTGTCCGGAGCCCGTGGTAGCTCCAGCTGCTTTGGAACACATTCTGCCACACTTGCTCTTTCTGCATGTCTCTAGCAGCCAGAAAGCGCTGTAAAGCGCTCTTTTCTCGAGAAAAGCAACACTCTGGGAAACCTCTGTAACTTTGCTTGCAGCAGCACCTTGGTGTGTTTTCTGTGTTCTCCAAGTGAAAATAAGCCTGTCCGGAGCCCGTGGTAGCTCCAGCTGCTTTGGAACACATTCTGCCACACTTGCTCTTTCTGCATGTCTCTAGCAGCCAGAAAGCGCTGTAAAGCGCTCTTTTCTCGAGAAAAGCAACACTCTGGGAAACCTCTGTAACTTTGCTTGCAGCAGCACCTTGGTGTGTTTTCTGTGTTCTCCAAGTGAAAATAAGCCTGTCCGGAGCCCGTGGTAGCTCCAGCTGCTTTGGAACACATTCTGCCACACTTGCTCTTTCTGCATGTCTCTAGCAGCCAGAAAGCGCTGTAAAGCGCTCTTTTCTCGAGAAAAGCAACACTCTGGGAAACCTCTGTAACTTTGCTTGCAGCAGCACCTTGGTGTGTTTTCTGTGTTCTCCAAGTGAAAATAAGCCTGTCCGGAGCCCGTGGTAGCTCCAGCTGCTTTGGAACACATTCTGCCACACTTGCTCTTTCTGCATGTCTCTAGCAGCCAGAAAGCGCTGTAAAGCGCTCTTTTCTCGAGAAAAGCAACACTCTGGGGAACTTGTGTAACTTTGCTTGCAGCAGCACCTTGGTGTGTTTTCTGTGTTCTCCAAGTGAAAAGAAGCCTGTCCGGAGCCCGTGGTAGCTCCAGCTGCTTTGGAACACATTCTGCCACACTTGCTCTTTCTGCATGTCTCTAGCAGCCAGAAAGCGCTGTAAAGCGCTCTTTTCTCGAGAAAAGCAACACTCTGGGAAACCTCTGTAACTTTGCTTGCAGCAGCACCTTGGTGTGTTTTCTGTGTTCTCCAAGTGAAAATAAGCCTGTCCGGAGCCCGTGGTAGCTCCAGCTGCTTTGGAACACATTCTGCCACACTTGCTCTTTCTGCATGTCTCTAGCAGCCAGAAAGCGCTGTAAAGCGCTCTTTTCTCGAGAAAAGCAACACTCTGGGAAACCTCTGTAACTTTGCTTGCAGCAGCACCTTGGTGTGTTTTCTGTGTTCTCCAAGTGAAAAGAAGCCTGTCCGGAGCCCGTGGTAGCTCCAGCTGCTTTGGAACACATTCTGCCACACTTGCTCTTTCTGCATGTCTCTAGCAGCCAGAAAGCGCTGTAAAGCGCTCTTTTCTCGAGAAAAGCAACACTCTGGGAAACCTCTGTAACTTTGCTTGCAGCAGCACCTTGGTGTGTTTTCTGTGTTCTCCAAGTGAAAATAAGCCTGTCCGGAGCCCGTGGTAGCTCCAGCTGCTTTGGAACACATTCTGCCACACTTGCTCTTTCTGCATGTCTCTAGCAGCCAGAAAGCGCTGTAAAGCGCTCTTTTCTCGAGAAAAGCAACACTCTGGGAAACCTCTGTAACTTTGCTTGCAGCAGCACCTTGGTGTGTTTTCTGTGTTCTCCAAGTGAAAATAAGCCTGTCCGGAGCCCGTGGTAGCTCCAGCTGCTTTGGAACACATTCTGCCACACTTGCTCTTTCTGCATGTCTCTAGCAGCCAGAAAGCGCTGTAAAGCGCTCTTTTCTCGAGAAAAGCAACACTCTGGGAAACCTCTGTAACTTTGCTTGCAGCAGCACCTTGGTGTGTTTTCTGTGTTCTCCAAGTGAAAATAAGCCTGTCCGGAGCCCGTGGTAGCTCCAGCTGCTTTGGAACACATTCTGCCACACTTGCTCTTTCTGCATGTCTCTAGCAGCCAGAAAGCGCTGTAAAGCGCTCTTTTCTCGAGAAAAGCAACACTCTGGGAAACCTCTGTAACTTTGCTTGCAGCAGCACCTTGGTGTGTTTTCTGTGTTCTCCAAGTGAAAAGAAGCCTGTCCGGAGCCCGTGGTAGCTCCAGCTGCTTTGGAACACATTCTGCCACACTTGCTCTTTCTGCATGTCTCTAGCAGCCAGAAAGCGCTGTAAAGCGCTCTTTTCTCGAGAAAAGCAACACTCTGGGAAACCTCTGTAACTTTGCTTGCAGCAGCACCTTGGTGTGTTTTCTGTGTTCTCCAAGTGAAAATAAGCCTGTCCGGAGCCCGTGGTAGCTCCAGCTGCTTTGGAACACATTCTGCCACACTTGCTCTTTCTGCATGTCTCTAGCAGCCAGAAAGCGCTGTAAAGCGCTCTTTTCTCGAGAAAAGCAACACTCTGGGAAACCTCTGTAACTTTGCTTGCAGCAGCACCTTGGTGTGTTTTCTGTGTTCTCCAAGTGAAAAGAAGCCTGTCCGGAGCCCGTGGTAGCTCCAGCTGCTTTGGAACACATTCTGCCACACTTGCTCTTTCTGCATGTCTCTAGCAGCCAGAAAGCGCTGTAAAGCGCTCTTTTCTCGAGAAAAGCAACACTCTGGGAAACCTCTGTAACTTTGCTTGCAGCAGCACCTTGGTGTGTTTTCTGTGTTCTCCAAGTGAAAAGAAGCCTGTCCGGAGCCCGTGGTAGCTCCAGCTGCTTTGGAACACATTCTGCCACACTTGCTCTTTCTGCATGTCTCTAGCAGCCAGAAAGCGCTGTAAAGCGCTCTTTTCTCGAGAAAAGCAACACTCTGGGAAACCTCTGTAACTTTGCTTGCAGCAGCACCTTGGTGTGTTTTCTGTGTTCTCCAAGTGAAAATAAGCCTGTCCGGAGCCCGTGGTAGCTCCAGCTGCTTTGGAACACATTCTGCCACACTTGCTCTTTCTGCATGTCTCTAGCAGCCAGAAAGCGCTGTAAAGCGCTCTTTTCTCGAGAAAAGCAACACTCTGGGAAACCTCTGTAACTTTGCTTGCAGCAGCACCTTGGTGTGTTTTCTGTGTTCTCCAAGTGAAAATAAGCCTGTCCGGAGCCCGTGGTAGCTCCAGCTGCTTTGGAACACATTCTGCCACACTTGCTCTTTCTGCATGTCTCTAGCAGCCAGAAAGCGCTGTAAAGCGCTCTTTTCTCGAGAAAAGCAACACTCTGGGGGACTTGTGTAACTTTGCTTGCAGCAGCACCTTGGTGTGTTTTCTGTGTTCTCCAAGTGAAAAGAAGCCTGTCCGGAGCCCGTGGTAGCTCCAGCTGCTTTGGAACACATTCTGCCACACTTGCTCTTTCTGCATGTCTCTAGCAGCCAGAAAGCGCTGTAAAGCGCTCTTTTCTCGAGAAAAGCAACACTCTGGGAAACCTCTGTAACTTTGCTTGCAGCAGCACCTTGGTGTGTTTTCTGTGTTCTCCAAGTGAAAATAAGCCTGTCCGGAGCCCGTGGTAGCTCCAGCTGCTTTGGAACACATTCTGCCACACTTGCTCTTTCTGCATGTCTCTAGCAGCCAGAAAGCGCTGTAAAGCGCTCTTTTCTCGAGAAAAGCAACACTCTGGGAAACCTCTGTAACTTTGCTTGCAGCAGCACCTTGGTGTGTTTTCTGTGTTCTCCAAGTGAAAATAAGCCTGTCCGGAGCCCGTGGTAGCTCCAGCTGCTTTGGAACACATTCTGCCACACTTGCTCTTTCTGCATGTCTCTAGCAGCCAGAAAGCGCTGTAAAGCGCTCTTTTCTCGAGAAAAGCAACACTCTGGGAAACCTCTGTAACTTTGCTTGCAGCAGCACCTTGGTGTGTTTTCTGTGTTCTCCAAGTGAAAAGAAGCCTGTCCGGAGCCCGTGGTAGCTCCAGCTGCTTTGGAACACATTCTGCCACACTTGCTCTTTCTGCATGTCTCTAGCAGCCAGAAAGCGCTGTAAAGCGCTCTTTTCTCGAGAAAAGCAACACTCAGGGAGACTTCTGTAACTTTGCTTGCAGCAGCACCTTGGTGTGTTTTCTGTGTTCTCCAAGTGAAAATAAGCCTGTCCGGAGCCCGTGGTAGCTCCAGCTGCTTTGGAACACATTCTGCCACACTTGCTCTTTCTGCATGTCTCTAGCAGCCAGAAAGCGCTGTAAAGCGCTCTTTTCTCGAGAAAAGCAACACTCTGGGAAACCTCTGTAACTTTGCTTGCAGCAGCACCTTGGTGTGTTTTCTGTGTTCTCCAAGTGAAAATAAGCCTGTCCGGAGCCCGTGGTAGCTCCAGCTGCTTTGGAACACATTCTGCCACACTTGCTCTTTCTGCATGTCTCTAGCAGCCAGAAAGCGCTGTAAAGCGCTCTTTTCTCGAGAAAAGCAACACTCAGGGGGACTTCTGTAACTTTGCTTGCAGCAGCACCTTGGTGTGTTTTCTGTGTTCTCCAAGTGAAAATAAGCCTGTCCGGAGCCCGTGGTAGCTCCAGCTGCTTTGGAACACATTCTGCCACACTTGCTGTTTCTGCATGTCTCTAGCAGCCAGAAAGCGCTGTAAAGCGCTCTTTTCTCGAGAAAAGCAACACTCTGGGGGACTTCTGTAACTTTGCTTGCAGCAGCACCTTGGGGTGTTTTCTGTGTTCTCCAAGTGAAAATAAGCCTGTCCGGAGCCCGTGGTAGCTCCAGCTGCTTTGGAACACATTCTGCCACACTTGCTCTTTCTGCATGTCTCTAGCAGCCAGAAAGCGCTGTAAAGCGCTCTTTTCTCGAGAAAAGCAACACTCAGGGGGACTTCTGTAACTTTGCTTGCAGCAGCACCTTGGTGTGTTTTCTGTGTTCTCCAAGTGAAAATAAGCCTGTCCGGAGCCCGTGGTAGCTCCAGCTGCTTTGGAACACATTCTGCCACACTTGCTGTTTCTGCATGTCTCTAGCAGCCAGAAAGCGCTGTAAAGCGCTCTTTTCTCGAGAAAAGCAACACTCAGGGGGACTTGTGTAACTTTGCTTGCAGCAGCACCTTGGTGTGTTTTCTGTGTTCTCCAAGTGAAAATAAGCCTGTCCGGAGCCCGTGGTAGCTCCAGCTGCTTTGGAACACATTCTGCCACACTTGCTCTTTCTGCATGTCTCTAGCAGCCAGAAAGCGCTGTAAAGCGCTCTTTTCTCGAGAAAAGCAACACTCAGGGGGACTTCTGTAACTTTGCTTGCAGCAGCACCTTGGTGTGTTTTCTGTGTTCTCCAAGTGAAAATAAGCCTGTCCGGAGCCCGTGGTAGCTCCAGCTGCTTTGGAACACATTCTGCCACACTTGCTCTTTCTGCATGTCTCTAGCAGCCAGAAAGCGCTGTAAAGCGCTCTTTTCTCGAGAAAAGCAACACTCAGGGGGACTTCTGTAACTTTGCTTGCAGCAGCACCTTGGTGTGTTTTCTGTGTTCTCCAAGTGAAAATAAGCCTGTCCGGAGCCCGCGGTAGCTCCAGCTGCTTTGGAACACATTCTGCCACACTTGCTCTTTCTGCATGTCTCTAGCAGCCAGAAAGCGCTGTAAAGCGCTCTTTTCTCGAGAAAAGCAACACTATGGGGGACCTCTGTAACTTTGCTTGCAGCAGCACCTTGGTGTGTTTTCTGTGTTCTCCAAGTGAAAATAAGCCTGTCCGGAGCCCGTGGTAGCTCCAGCTGCTTTGGAACACATTCTGCCACACTTGCTCTTTCTGCATGTCTCTAGCAGCCAGAAAGCGCTGTAAAGCGCTCTTTTCTCGAGAAAAGCAACACTCAGGGGGACTTCTGTAACTTTGCTTTCAGCAGCACCTTGGGGTGTTTTCTGTGTTCTCCAAGTGAAAATAAGCCTGTCTGGAGCCCGTGGTAGCTCCAGCTGCTTTGGAACACATTCTGCCACACTTGCTCTTTCTGCATGTCTCTAGCAGCCAGAAAGCGCTGTAAAGCGCTCTTTTCTCGAGAAAAGCAACACTCAGGGGGACTTGTGTAACTTTGCTTGCAGCAGCACCTTGGTGTGTTTTCTGTGTTCTCCAAGTGAAAATAAGCCTGTCCGGAGCCCGTGGTAGCTCCAGCTGCTTTGGAACACATTCTGCCACACTTGCTCTTTCTGCATGTCTCTAGCAGCCAGAAAGCGCTGTAAAGCGCTCTTTTCTCGAGAAAAGCAACACTCTGGGGGACTTCTGTAACTTTGCTTGCAGCAGCACCTTGGGGTGTTTTCTGTGTTCTCCAAGTGAAAATAAGCCTGTCCAGAGCCCGTGGTAGCTCCAGCTGCTTTGGAACACATTCTGCCACACTTGCTCTTTCTGCATGTCTCTAGCAGCCAGAAAGCGCTGTAAAGCGCTCTTTTCTCGAGAAAAGCAACACTCAGGGGGACTTCTGTAACTTTGCTTGCAGCAGCACCTTGGTGTGTTTTCTGTGTTCTCCAAGTGAAAATAAGCCTGTCCGGAGCCCGCGGTAGCTCCAGCTGCTTTGGAACACATTCTGCCACACTTGCTCTTTCTGCATGTCTCTAGCAGCCAGAAAGCGCTGTAAAGCGCTCTTTTCTCGAGAAAAGCAACACTCTGGGAAACCTCTGTAACTTTGCTTGCAGCAGCACCTTGGTGTGTTTTCTGTGTTCTCCAAGTGAAAATAAGCCTGTCCGGAGCCCGCGGTAGCTCCAGCTGCTTTGGAACACATTCTGCCACACTTGCTCTTTCTGCATGTCTCTAGCAGCCAGAAAGCGCTGTAAAGCGCTCTTTTCTCGAGAAAAGCAACACTCTGGGGGACCCCTGTAACTTTGCTTGCAGCAGCACCTTGGTGTGTTTTCTGTGTTCTCCAAGTGAAAATAAGCCTGTCCGGAGCCCGTGGTAGCTCCAGCTGCTTTGGAACACATTCTGCCACACTTGCTCTTTCTGCATGTCTCTAGCAGCCAGAAAGCGCTGTAAAGCGCTCTTTTCTCGAGAAAAGCAACACTCAGGGGGACTTCTGTAACTTTGCTTGCAGCAGCACCTTGGGGTGTTTTCTGTGTTCTCCAAGTGAAAATAAGCCTGTCCGGAGCCCGCGGTAGCTCCAGCTGCTTTGGAACACATTCTGCCACACTTGCTCTTTCTGCATGTCTCTAGCAGCCAGAAAGCGCTGTAAAGCGCTCTTTTCTCGAGAAAAGCAACACTCAGGGGGACCTCTGTAACTTTGCTTGCAGCAGCACCTTGGTGTGTTTTCTGTGTTCTCCAAGTGAAAATAAGCCTGTCCGGAGCCCGCGGTAGCTCCAGCTGCTTTGGAACACATTCTGCCACACTTGCTCTTTCTGCATGTCTCTAGCAGCCAGAAAGCGCTGTAAAGCGCTCTTTTCTCGAGAAAAGCAACACTCTGGGGGACCCCTGTAACTTTGCTTGCAGCAGCACCTTGGTGTGTTTTCTGTGTTCTCCAAGTGAAAATAAGCCTGTCCGGAGCCCGTGGTAGCTCCAGCTGCTTTGGAACACATTCTGCCACACTTGCTCTTTCTGCATGTCTCTAGCAGCCAGAAAGCGCTGTAAAGCGCTCTTTTCTCGAGAAAAGCAACACTCAGGGGGACTTCTGTAACTTTGCTTGCAGCAGCACCTTGGTGTGTTTTCTGTGTTCTCCAAGTGAAAATAAGCCTGTCCGGAGCCCGTGGTAGCTCCAGCTGCTTTGGAACACATTCTGCCACACTTGCTCTTTCTGCATGTCTCTAGCAGCCAGAAAGCGCTGTAAAGCGCTCTTTTCTCGAGAAAAGCAACACTCAGGGGGACTTCTGTAACTTTGCTTGCAGCAGCACCTTGGTGTGTTTTCTGTGTTCTCCAAGTGAAAATAAGCCTGTCCGGAGCCCGTGGTAGCTCCAGCTGCTTTGGAACACATTCTGCCACACTTGCTGTTTCTGCATGTCTCTAGCAGCCAGAAAGCGCTGTAAAGCGCTCTTTTCTCGAGAAAAGCAACACTCTGGGGGACTTCTGTAACTTTGCTTGCAGCAGCACCTTGGGGTGTTTTCTGTGTTCTCCAAGTGAAAATAAGCCTGTCCGGAGCCCGTGGTAGCTCCAGCTGCTTTGGAACACATTCTGCCACACTTGCTCTTTCTGCATGTCTCTAGCAGCCAGAAAGCGCTGTAAAGCGCTCTTTTCTCGAGAAAAGCAACACTCAGGGGGACTTCTGTAACTTTGCTTGCAGCAGCACCTTGGTGTATTTTCTGTGTTCTCCAAGTGAAAATAAGCCTGTCCGGAGCCCGTGGTAGCTCCAGCTGCTTTGGAACACATTCTGCCACACTTGCTGTTTCTGCATGTCTCTAGCAGCCAGAAAGCGCTGTAAAGCGCTCTTTTCTCGAGAAAAGCAACACTCAGGGGGACTTGTGTAACTTTGCTTGCAGCAGCACCTTGGTGTGTTTTCTGTGTTCTCCAAGTGAAAATAAGCCTGTCCGGAGCCCGTGGTAGCTCCAGCTGCTTTGGAACACATTCTGCCACACTTGCTCTTTCTGCATGTCTCTAGCAGCCAGAAAGCGCTGTAAAGCGCTCTTTTCTCGAGAAAAGCAACACTCAGGGGGACTTCTGTAACTTTGCTTGCAGCAGCACCTTGGTGTGTTTTCTGTGTTCTCCAAGTGAAAATAAGCCTGTCCGGAGCCCGTGGTAGCTCCAGCTGCTTTGGAACACATTCTGCCACACTTGCTCTTTCTGCATGTCTCTAGCAGCCAGAAAGCGCTGTAAAGCGCTCTTTTCTCGAGAAAAGCAACACTCAGGGGGACTTCTGTAACTTTGCTTGCAGCAGCACCTTGGTGTGTTTTCTGTGTTCTCCAAGTGAAAATAAGCCTGTCCGGAGCCCGCGGTAGCTCCAGCTGCTTTGGAACACATTCTGCCACACTTGCTCTTTCTGCATGTCTCTAGCAGCCAGAAAGCGCTGTAAAGCGCTCTTTTCTCGAGAAAAGCAACACTATGTGGGACCCCTGTAACTTTGCTTGCAGCAGCACCTTGGTGTGTTTTCTGTGTTCTCCAAGTGAAAATAAGCCTGTCCGGAGCCCGTGGTAGCTCCAGCTGCTTTGGAACACATTCTGCCACACTTGCTCTTTCTGCATGTCTCTAGCAGCCAGAAAGCGCTGTAAAGCGCTCTTTTCTCGAGAAAAGCAACACTCAGGGGGACTTCTGTAACTTTGCTTGCAGCAGCACCTTGGGGTGTTTTCTGTGTTCTCCAAGTGAAAATAAGCCTGTCTGGAGCCCGTGGTAGCTCCAGCTGCTTTGGAACACATTCTGCCACACTTGCTCTTTCTGCATGTCTCTAGCAGCCAGAAAGCGCTGTAAAGCGCTCTTTTCTCGAGAAAAGCAACACTCAGGGGGACTTGTGTAACTTTGCTTGCAGCAGCACCTTGGTGTGTTTTCTGTGTTCTCCAAGTGAAAATAAGCCTGTCCGGAGCCCGTGGTAGCTCCAGCTGCTTTGGAACACATTCTGCCACACTTGCTCTTTCTGCATGTCTCTAGCAGCCAGAAAGCGCTGTAAAGCGCTCTTTTCTCGAGAAAAGCAACACTCAAGGGGACTTCTGTAACTTTGCTTGCAGCAGCACCTTGGGGTGTTTTCTGTGTTCTCCAAGTGAAAATAAGCCTGTCCAGAGCCCGTGGTAGCTCCAGCTGCTTTGGAACACATTCTGCCACACTTGCTCTTTCTGCATGTCTCTAGCAGCCAGAAAGCGCTGTAAAGCGCTCTTTTCTCGAGAAAAGCAACACTCAGGGGGACTTCTGTAACTTTGCTTGCAGCAGCACCTTGGTGTGTTTTCTGTGTTCTCCAAGTGAAAATAAGCCTGTCCGGAGCCCGCGGTAGCTCCAGCTGCTTTGGAACACATTCTGCCACACTTGCTCTTTCTGCATGTCTCTAGCAGCCAGAAAGCGCTGTAAAGCGCTCTTTTCTCGAGAAAAGCAACACTCTGGGAAACCTCTGTAACTTTGCTTGCAGCAGCACCTTGGTGTGTTTTCTGTGTTCTCCAAGTGAAAATAAGCCTGTCCGGAGCCCGCGGTAGCTCCAGCTGCTTTGGAACACATTCTGCCACACTTGCTCTTTCTGCATGTCTCTAGCAGCCAGAAAGCGCTGTAAAGCGCTCTTTTCTCGAGAAAAGCAACACTCTGGGGGACCCCTGTAACTTTGCTTGCAGCAGCACCTTGGTGTGTTTTCTGTGTTCTCCAAGTGAAAATAAGCCTGTCCGGAGCCCGTGGTAGCTCCAGCTGCTTTGGAACACATTCTGCCACACTTGCTCTTTCTGCATGTCTCTAGCAGCCAGAAAGCGCTGTAAAGCGCTCTTTTCTCGAGAAAAGCAACACTCAGGGGGACTTCTGTAACTTTGCTTGCAGCAGCACCTTGGGGTGTTTTCTGTGTTCTCCAAGTGAAAATAAGCCTGTCCGGAGCCCGCGGTAGCTCCAGCTGCTTTGGAACACATTCTGCCACACTTGCTCTTTCTGCATGTCTCTAGCAGCCAGAAAGCGCTGTAAAGCGCTCTTTTCTCGAGAAAAGCAACACTCAGGGGGACCTCTGTAACTTTGCTTGCAGCAGCACCTTGGTGTGTTTTCTGTGTTCTCCAAGTGAAAATAAGCCTGTCCGGAGCCCGCGGTAGCTCCAGCTGCTTTGGAACACATTCTGCCACACTTGCTCTTTCTGCATGTCTCTAGCAGCCAGAAAGCGCTGTAAAGCGCTCTTTTCTCGAGAAAAGCAACACTCTGGGGGACCCCTGTAACTTTGCTTGCAGCAGCACCTTGGTGTGTTTTCTGTGTTCTCCAAGTGAAAATAAGCCTGTCCGGAGCCCGTGGTAGCTCCAGCTGCTTTGGAACACATTCTGCCACACTTGCTCTTTCTGCATGTCTCTAGCAGCCAGAAAGCGCTGTAAAGCGCTCTTTTCTCGAGAAAAGCAACACTCAGGGGGACTTCTGTAACTTTGCTTGCAGCAGCACCTTGGTGTGTTTTCTGTGTTCTCCAAGTGAAAATAAGCCTGTCCGGAGCCCGTGGTAGCTCCAGCTGCTTTGGAACACATTCTGCCACACTTGCTCTTTCTGCATGTCTCTAGCAGCCAGAAAGCGCTGTAAAGCGCTCTTTTCTCGAGAAAAGCAACACTCAGGGGGACTTCTGTAACTTTGCTTGCAGCAGCACCTTGGTGTGTTTTCTGTGTTCTCCAAGTGAAAATAAGCCTGTCCGGAGCCCGTGGTAGCTCCAGCTGCTTTGGAACACATTCTGCCACACTTGCTGTTTCTGCATGTCTCTAGCAGCCAGAAAGCGCTGTAAAGCGCTCTTTTCTCGAGAAAAGCAACACTCAGGGGGACTTGTGTAACTTTGCTTGCAGCAGCACCTTGGTGTGTTTTCTGTGTTCTCCAAGTGAAAATAAGCCTGTCCGGAGCCCGTGGTAGCTCCAGCTGCTTTGGAACACATTCTGCCACACTTGCTGTTTCTGCATGTCTCTAGCAGCCAGAAAGCGCTGTAAAGCGCTCTTTTCTCGAGAAAAGCAACACTCAGGGGGACTTGTGTAACTTTGCTTGCAGCAGCACCTTGGTGTGTTTTCTGTGTTCTCCAAGTGAAAATAAGCCTGTCCGGAGCCCGCGGTAGCTCCAGCTGCTTTGGAACACATTCTGCCACACTTGCTCTTTCTGCATGTCTCTAGCAGCCAGAAAGCGCTGTAAAGCGCTCTTTTCTCGAGAAAAGCAACACTCAGGGGGACTTGTGTAACTTTGCTTGCAGCAGCACCTTGGTGTGTTTTCTGTGTTCTCCAAGTGAAAATAAGCCTGTCCGGAGCCCGTGGTAGCTCCAGCTGCTTTGGAACACATTCTGCCACACTTGCTCTTTCTGCATGTCTCTAGCAGCCAGAAAGCGCTGTAAAGCGCTCTTTTCTCGAGAAAAGCAACACTCTGGGGGACCTCTGTAACTTTGCTTGCAGCAGCACCTTGGTGTGTTTTCTGTGTTCTCCAAGTGAAAATAAGCCTGTCCGGAGCCCGTGGTAGCTCCAGCTGCTTTGGAACACATTCTGCCACACTTGCTCTTTCTGCATGTCTCTAGCAGCCAGAAAGCGCTGTAAAGCGCTCTTTTCTCGAGAAAAGCAACACTCAGGGGGACTTCTGTAACTTTGCTTGCAGCAGCACCTTGGTGTGTTTTCTGTGTTCTCCAAGTGAAAATAAGCCTGTCCGGAGCCCGTGGTAGCTCCAGCTGCTTTGGAACACATTCTGCCACACTTGCTCTTTCTGCATGTCTCTAGCAGCCAGAAAGCGCTGTAAAGCGCTCTTTTCTCGAGAAAAGCAACACTCAGGGAGACTTCTGTAACTTTGCTTGCAGCAGCACCTTGGTGTGTTTTCTGTGTTCTCCAAGTGAAAATAAGCCTGTCCGGAGCCCGTGGTAGCTCCAGCTGCTTTGGAACACATTCTGCCACACTTGCTCTTTCTGCATGTCTCTAGCAGCCAGAAAGCGCTGTAAAGCGCTCTTTTCTCGAGAAAAGCAACACTCTGGGAAACCTCTGTAACTTTGCTTGCAGCAGCACCTTGGTGTGTTTTCTGTGTTCTCCAAGTGAAAATAAGCCTGTCCGGAGCCCGTGGTAGCTCCAGCTGCTTTGGAACACATTCTGCCACACTTGCTCTTTCTGCATGTCTCTAGCAGCCAGAAAGCGCTGTAAAGCGCTCTTTTCTCGAGAAAAGCAACACTCAGGGGGACTTCTGTAACTTTGCTTGCAGCAGCACCTTGGTGTGTTTTCTGTGTTCTCCAAGTGAAAATAAGCCTGTCCGGAGCCCGTGGTAGCTCCAGCTGCTTTGGAACACATTCTGCCACACTTGCTGTTTCTGCATGTCTCTAGCAGCCAGAAAGCGCTGTAAAGCGCTCTTTTCTCGAGAAAAGCAACACTCTGGGGGACTTCTGTAACTTTGCTTGCAGCAGCACCTTGGGGTGTTTTCTGTGTTCTCCAAGTGAAAATAAGCCTGTCCGGAGCCCGTGGTAGCTCCAGCTGCTTTGGAACACATTCTGCCACACTTGCTGTTTCTGCATGTCTCTAGCAGCCAGAAAGCGCTGTAAAGCGCTCTTTTCTCGAGAAAAGCAACACTCAGGGGGACTTCTGTAACTTTGCTTGCAGCAGCACCTTGGTGTGTTTTCTGTGTTCTCCAAGTGAAAATAAGCCTGTCCGGAGCCCGTGGTAGCTCCAGCTGCTTTGGAACACATTCTGCCACACTTGCTCTTTCTGCATGTCTCTAGCAGCCAGAAAGCGCTGTAAAGCGCTCTTTTCTCGAGAAAAGCAACACTCAGGGGGACTTGTGTAACTTTGCTTGCAGCAGCACCTTGGTGTGTTTTCTGTGTTCTCCAAGTGAAAATAAGCCTGTCCGGAGCCCGTGGTAGCTCCAGCTGCTTTGGAACACATTCTGCCACACTTGCTCTTTCTGCATGTCTCTAGCAGCCAGAAAGCGCTGTAAAGCGCTCTTTTCTCGAGAAAAGCAACACTCTGGGAAACCTCTGTAACTTTGCTTGCAGCAGCACCTTGGTGTGTTTTCTGTGTTCTCCAAGTGAAAATAAGCCTGTCCGGAGCCCGTGGTAGCTCCAGCTGCTTTGGAACACATTCTGCCACACTTGCTCTTTCTGCATGTCTCTAGCAGCCAGAAAGCGCTGTAAAGCGCTCTTTTCCCCAGAAAAGCAACACTCAGGGGGACTTCTGTAACTTTGCTTGCAGCAGCACCTTGGTGTGTTTTCTGTGTTCTCCAAGTGAAAATAAGCCTGTCCGGAGCCCGTGGTAGCTCCAGCTGCTTTGGAACACATTCTGCCACACTTGCTGTTTCTGCATGTCTCTAGCAGCCAGAAAGCGCTGTAAAGCGCTCTTTTCTCGAGAAAAGCAACACTCAGGGGGACTTCTGTAACTTTGCTTGCAGCAGCACCTTGGGGTGTTTTCTGTGTTCTCCAAGTGAAAATAAGCCTGTCCGGAGCCCGTGGTAGCTCCAGCTGCTTTGGAACACATTCTGCCACACTTGCTCTTTCTGCATGTCTCTAGCAGCCAGAAAGCGCTGTAAAGCGCTCTTTTCTCGAGAAAAGCAACACTCTGGGAAACCTCTGTAACTTTGCTTGCAGCAGCACCTTGGTGTGTTTTCTGTGTTCTCCAAGTGAAAATAAGCCTGTCCGGAGCCCGTGGTAGCTCCAGCTGCTTTGGAACACATTCTGCCACACTTGCTCTTTCTGCATGTCTCTAGCAGCCAGAAAGCGCTGTAAAGCGCTCTTTTCCCCAGAAAAGCAACACTCAGGGGGACTTCTGTAACTTTGCTTGCAGCAGCACCTTGGTGTGTTTTCTGTGTTCTCCAAGTGAAAATAAGCCTGTCCGGAGCCCGTGGTAGCTCCAGCTGCTTTGGAACACATTCTGCCACACTTGCTCTTTCTGCATGTCTCTAGCAGCCAGAAAGCGCTGTAAAGCGCTCTTTTCTCGAGAAAAGCAACACTCAGGGGGACTTCTGTAACTTTGCTTGCAGCAGCACCTTGGTGTGTTTTCTGTGTTCTCCAAGTGAAAATAAGCCTGTCCGGAGCCCGTGGTAGCTCCAGCTGCTTTGGAACAGATTCTGCCACACTTGCTCTTTCTGCATGTCTCTAGCAGCCAGAAAGCGCTGTAAAGCGCTCTTTTCTCGAGAAAAGCAACACTCAGGGGGACTTCTGTAACTTTGCTTGCAGCAGCACCTTGGTGTGTTTTCTGTGTTCTCCAAGTGAAAATAAGCCTGTCCGGAGCCCGTGGTAGCTCCAGCTGCTTTGGAACACATTCTGCCACACTTGCTCTTTCTGCATGTCTCTAGCAGCCGGAAAGCGCTGTAAAGCGCTCTTTTCTCGAGAAAAGCAACACTCAGGAGGACTTCTGTAACTTTGCTTGCAGCAGCACCTTGGGGTGTTTTCTGTGTTCTCCAAGTGAAAATAAGCCTGTCCGGAGCCCGTGGTAGCTCCAGCTGCTATACTCACGGCTGCGACTGGCAGAGGCGCCGGAAGCCTGGCTGCTCTTTCTCTGAAAAAGCAAACACTCAGGGGGACTTCATGCTAACTTTGCTTGCAGGGGTGTCTCCCAAGTGAAAATAACCCCGGGCTGGGGCCCGTTGACTTTCTCCAAGTGAAAATAAGCCTGTCCGGAGCCCGTGGTAGCTCCAGCTGCTTTGGAACACATTCTGCCACACTTGCTCTTTCTGCATGTCTCTAGCAGCCAGAAAGCGCTGTAAAGCGCTCTTTTCTCGAGAAAAGCAACACTCAGGGGGACTTCTGTAACTTTGCTTGCAGCAGCACCTTGGTGTGTTTTCTGTGTTCTCCAAGTGAAAATAAGCCTGTCCGGAGCCCGTGGTAGCTCCAGCTGCTTTGGAACACATTCTGCCACACTTGCTCTTTCTGCATGTCTCTAGCAGCCAGAAAGCGCTGTAAAGCGCTCTTTTCTCGAGAAAAGCAACACTCAGGGGGACTTCTGTAACTTTGCTTGCAGCAGCACCTTGGTGTGTTTTCTGTGTTCTCCAAGTGAAAATAAGCCTGTCCGGAGCCCGTGGTAGCTCCAGCTGCTTTGGAACACATTCTGCCACACTTGCTCTTTCTGCATGTCTCTAGCAGCCAGAAAGCGCTGTAAAGCGCTCTTTTCTCGAGAAAAGCAACACTCAGGGGGACTTCTGTAACTTTGCTTGCAGCAGCACCTTGGTGTGTTTTCTGTGTTCTCCAAGTGAAAATAAGCCTGTCCGGAGCCCGTGGTAGCTCCAGCTGCTTTGGAACACATTCTGCCACACTTGCTCTTTCTGCATGTCTCTAGCAGCCAGAAAGCGCTGTAAAGCGCTCTTTTCTCGAGAAAAGCAACACTCTGGGGAAACCTCTGTAACTTTGCTTGCAGCAGCACCTTGGTGTGTTTTCTGTGTTCTCCAAGTGAAAATAAGCCTGTCCGGAGCCCGTGGTAGCTCCAGCTGCTTTGGAACACATTCTGCCACACTTGCTCTTTCTGCATGTCTCTAGCAGCCAGAAAGCGCTGTAAAGCGCTCTTTTCCCCAGAAAAGCAACACTCAGGGGGACTTCTGTAACTTTGCTTGCAGCAGCACCTTGGTGTGTTTTCTGTGTTCTCCAAGTGAAAATAAGCCTGTCCGGAGCCCGTGGTAGCTCCAGCTGCTTTGGAACACATTCTGCCACACTTGCTCTTTCTGCATGTCTCTAGCAGCCAGAAAGCGCTGTAAAGCGCTCTTTTCTCGAGAAAAGCAACACTCAGGGGGACTTCTGTAACTTTGCTTGCAGCAGCACCTTGGTGTGTTTTCTGTGTTCTCCAAGTGAAAATAAGCCTGTCCGGAGCCCGTGGTAGCTCCAGCTGCTTTGGAACACATTCTGCCACACTTGCTCTTTCTGCATGTCTCTAGCAGCCAGAAAGCGCTGTAAAGCGCTCTTTTCCCCAGAAAAGCAACACTCAGGGGGACTTCTGTAACTTTGCTTGCAGCAGCACCTTGGGGTGTTTTCTGTGTTCTCCAAGTGAAAATAAGCCTGTCCGGAGCCCGTGGTAGCTCCAGCTGCTTTGGAACACATTCTGCCACACTTGCTGTTTCTGCATGTCTCTAGCAGCCAGAAAGCGCTGTAAAGCGCTCTTTTCTCGAGAAAAGCAACACTCAGGGGGGACCTCTGTAACTTTGCTTGCAGCAGCACCTTGGTGTGTTTTCTGTGTTCTCCAAGTGAAAATAAGCCTGTCCGGAGCCCGTGGTAGCTCCAGCTGCTTTGGAACACATTCTGCCACACTTGCTCTTTCTGCATGTCTCTAGCAGCCAGAAAGCGCTGTAAAGCGCTCTTTTCTCGAGAAAAGCAACACTCAGGGGGACTTCTGTAACTTTGCTTGCAGCAGCACCTTGGTGTGTTTTCTGTGTTCTCCAAGTGAAAATAAGCCTGTCCGGAGCCCGTGGTAGCTCCAGCTGCTTTGGAACACATTCTGCCACACTTGCTCTTTCTGCATGTCTCTAGCAGCCAGAAAGCGCTGTAAAGCGCTCTTTTCTCGAGAAAAGCAACACTCAGGGAGACTTCTGTAACTTTGCTTGCAGCAGCACCTTGGTGTGTTTTCTGTGTTCTCCAAGTGAAAATAAGCCTGTCCGGAGCCCGTGGTAGCTCCAGCTGCTTTGGAACACATTCTGCCACACTTGCTCTTTCTGCATGTCTCTAGCAGCCAGAAAGCGCTGTAAAGCGCTCTTTTCTCGAGAAAAGCAACACTCAGGGGGACTTCTGTAACTTTGCTTGCAGCAGCACCTTGGTGTGTTTTCTGTGTTCTCCAAGTGAAAATAAGCCTGTCCGGAGCCCGTGGTAGCTCCAGCTGCTTTGGAACACATTCTGCCACACTTGCTCTTTCTGCATGTCTCTAGCAGCCAGAAAGCGCTGTAAAGCGCTCTTTTCTCGAGAAAAGCAACACTCAGGGGACTTCTGTAACTTTGCTTGCAGCAGCACCTTGGTGTGTTTTCTGTGTTCTCCAAGTGAAAATAAGCCTGTCCGGAGCCCGTGGTAGCTCCAGCTGCTTTGGAACACATTCTGCCACACTTGCTCTTTCTGCATGTCTCTAGCAGCCAGAAAGCGCTGTAAAGCGCTCTTTTCTCGAGAAAAGCAACACTCAGGGGGACTTCTGTAACTTTGCTTGCAGCAGCACCTTGGTGTGTTTTCTGTGT
This sequence comes from Zosterops lateralis, assembly GCF_965231275.1. NCBI lineage: Eukaryota > Metazoa > Chordata > Aves > Passeriformes > Zosteropidae > Zosterops > Zosterops lateralis. The sequence continues at coordinate 21,277 of NW_028154301.1, forward strand.
TCTCCAAGTGAAAATAAGCCTGTCCGGAGCCCGTGGTAGCTCCAGCTGCTTTGGAACACATTCTGCCACACTTGCTCTTTCTGCATGTCTCTAGCAGCCAGAAAGCGCTGTAAAGCGCTCTTTTCTCGAGAAAAGCAACACTCAGGGGAACTTCTGTAACTTTGCTTGCAGCAGCACCTTGGTGTGTTTTCTGTGTTCTCCAAGTGAAAATAAGCCTGTCCGGAGCCCGTGGTAGCTCCAGCTGCTTTGGAACACATTCTGCCACACTTGCTCTTTCTGCATGTCTCTAGCAGCCAGAAAGCGCTGTAAAGCGCTCTTTTCTCGAGAAAAGCAACACTCAGGGGGACTTCTGTAACTTTGCTTGCAGCAGCACCTTGGTGTGTTTTCTGTGTTCTCCAAGTGAAAATAAGCCTGTCCGGAGCCCGTGGTAGCTCCAGCTGCTTTGGAACACATTCTGCCACACTTGCTCTTTCTGCATGTCTCTAGCAGCCAGAAAGCGCTGTAAAGCGCTCTTTTCTCGAGAAAAGCAACACTCAGGGGGACTTCTGTAACTTTGCTTGCAGCAGCACCTTGGTGTGTTTTCTGTGTTCTCCAAGTGAAAATAAGCCTGTCCGGAGCCCGTGGTAGCTCCAGCTGCTTTGGAACACATTCTGCCACACTTGCTCTTTCTGCATGTCTCTAGCAGCCAGAAAGCGCTGTAAAGCGCTCTTTTCTCGAGAAAAGCAACACTCAGGGGGACTTCTGT
>NW_028154300.1:0-21870 GCF_965231275.1 Zosterops lateralis
CAGCAAAGTTTAGGACCTCGTGACCAGTCGTCCATGAGGAGACCATTTCAAGTCCACCTTGAGTGTAGCCCTGGTCAGGCTCCTGCCCTGCCCAAGGTCTGCCCTAAAGAGCTTTCAATAAATATCTGCTTTATTCTCTAGCTCTGCCCAGTCTCTGTTTCAGGCCAGCCTTCCCAAGGCATCATTCTCCCAGAGGTAATTAAGGACATGGACACCCAGAGGGGCAAGAAGGGAAGTCCAGAAGGGATTTAGACAGCAGGGGATGGATGGTGTTGGTGTGCTGGGAAGGGTGAGGGGGAAGGGGAGGGTGCAGGATTACAGTTAAGGCAAGAGGCAGCAGGAGGAAACTCTGTGGTGAGAAAGAGGATGATGGAAAAGAGCAGGAAGAGAAAAATACTGAGGACTGGGACGTTTTCAAGCAGGGTGTAATGCTCAAACTCTGGGAGCTGATGCAGATGGTTTGTAGCCCCGGTTGGCAGGAGAGGCAAACAAGGAGGTCAGGATCCCAGGGGGTTTCTCTGTGCTGGGGAGCGGCAGGAGCGGGCGCAGAGGGGCGGCACCGGGAGCACGGGCTGGGGGCCTGTGGGGAGCTGCGGGGCCGGGCCGGGGCTGTGGGGCAGCCGGGGCTCAGCGCCGGGCGCTGCCTGAGCCCACCACCCCCCGGGCAGGGCCGGCACTGGCCCCCGGCCCCCAGGAGGCTGCGGGACGCCCCGGCCGCTGCCCGGCCCCGTGGAGCTGCCGGCCCTGCCCGCCGGGGGAGCCGCCTTTGGACACTGCGGCACCACAGGCACCGGCTCTGGGATACGGGCTCTGCAGGGCACGGCCAGCACAAGCACCAGCGCCAAGGAAGGAAGGAGGGCAGGAGGGAGGGAGGGAGGGAGGGAGGGACGGAAGGAAGGAAGGAAGGAAGGAAGGAAGGAAGGAAGGAAGGAAGGAAGGAAGGAAGGAAGGAAGGAAGGAAGGAAGGAAGGAAGGAAGGAAGGAAGGAAGGAAGGAAGGAAGGAAGGAAGGAAGGAAGGAAGGAAGGAAGGAAGGAAGGAAGGAAGGAAGGAAGGAAGGAAGGAAGGAAGGAAGGAAGGAAGGAAGGAAGGAAGTGTTATATGTGTGTATTATAAAATTGGCTTTTCGCAAGATGTGTGCTATATGATTAATAACATAGTAAGGATATAAAGATATAAAGTTTATTTCTGCTATTGGTAAGACTAGATATAAAGGGAGTAGTTGATGTAGCAGCTGCTTAAACTGTCTGTTTGGTTGGGATAACATCCAGTGAACATGTAAAGAAGACTCTGCTACTGATAACACCAACTATCAGCATCTACCACCCGCAGAAGGCACCGACCAAGGCCCAAGCTGGATGCGATAGAAAGGACACAGCCACGAAACACGCATGCTCTAAAAAGGCGGACCCAAGGAGGGGCCATGCAAAACAGTTCCTGGAATATGGAAACTAGTTTATGGAATTTCATATATCGATATAACGAGAAGGGTATTTAACGAGTATCCCTGAGAAAGCAAAGTGTGGACTTGGCTGAATGCCAAGTCACCCGGCCGGCCGTCCTTGGTTTTTTTCTTATCTCCTAATTGTCTTAATTATTTTATTAAACATATTCCTTAAAATTTACTAAAAAGTGAACCTCGTTTTTCACAATTTGGGGGCTCTTGCCGGGATATACCTCGTCCCTGAAACCCCAGGAAAAGCAGAGTGAGGGAGGCGCCCCGCCTGGGTTTTTGGCGGCCCAAAACTTTGTTTTTCCTGGTGAGAATTGGGGATTGCAGGTAAACATCCAAAGAGACAAGCAAGGAGAAAGAAAAAAGCAAGTAAGGAAAAGGGAAAAGGCTCCCTAAAACTGCAGTATTTTTGCTCCATAAAAACCTCGTGCACGAAGAACCTGAGGAAGAAAATGGTTGTGAGTAATTCTCAGGGGAGCGGGTTAAAAGGGGGGTCTGCGTGGTGTGTGAATGGGACACTGGCTGGGTACCCCAGACTGGTGAAGTGAGTGTGGTGTGGCTTCTCATGCTGTTCGTTATCTCGCAAGGGAAACGGCCAGCACAGAGGTGAAGCAAAAGATAAAAAGTGTGAATGTGACCCCGGGTGATTGGGACGGGATCCCAGAGGAAAGAGGGGTCGTAAAAAACCCCGGGTGGCTGGGATGGTCCCAGGGAGGGGTGGACCCTCAGGAAGGGAGCCGATAGTTTTCCTATACAACCCACTGGGAAAACGGGATACTGGGGGGGGGAAACGTTTGAACCCCCTGGTCTGGGACGGGGTCCCAGGAAAAGGGCTTGGACCCCTTAAAGGAAGAGAGCAAAGGACACCTAGACTTGCTGCTGAATTAAAAGGGTTACGTAAGACCCAAGAGCATTTAGGGTTTGGCCAAATATAGGTATTTTGGGGTTTTTGCCAGATTGAGGATAGAAACACAAAAAGCCTTGCAGGTGTAAGGTCCAAGACACCTGGGCTTTGGAAAAGGCTGCCAGGTTGAGGAATACTAAAGGCTTGAAAAGTGTGATAATCTAAGAACATCTGGGGGTTAGTCAAATACCTATGAGTAAAAACTAACAATTTTTTTTTTTAAAAAAAAAGGGTACCAATCTTTTTGTGTTGTCTTTGTGTAAGTGGAAGTAAGTGCAGCTGAAGAGGTGTGCTTGTTGTGGAGTTTATTTGTGTTAAAGAAGTGAATTGTTGAAACGGTTAAAATGTCTGAATGGAAAAGGGGGAACTGCAAGGGAATTAATGAAGAATTCAGGTTCAAGAGGGCTGTCTAAAAAGAGGATTGGTGCAGTTTTGCAGATTAATGGGGAAATTCATTTTGAAGAGTTTTTATTGTTGTTGTTATTGTTGTTCTTGAGTGAATGTATGTGTAATATAGACTGCTGAAGTAAAATAGGAGTTTTTGTTTTGAAAGATGGTGTATGCAGCACATGGTGCTGTGCTGCTGAGCTGATGAGTTTTCTGTGCCTCAGGGGAAAAAGGGAGGGGGTGGTGTTCGGGCTGTTGGATGGCAGAGAGGAGACCAGGCAGTGACTGGATGGAATCCTGAAGGTGGGACAGAAGCTTAGAGAGTCTTATGTTAGAGGTCTTGAAAGGTTTTTTGAGAATTTTGGAAATTCTTAGAGGTCTTAGAAGTTGTTTTTGTTTGGTTTGGTTTTTGGTTTTTTGGGGGGGCATTGAAATTGCCTAAAGAGAGCTATAAGACATCAAATGCTGAGGGGTGACCTCAGAAATAGGAAGGAATAGTTTTAATGGAACAGAAGATTGGAGTCAAAAGAGTTGTGAGAGTTCTGGTGTTCGATAAGAAGGAATTAGAAGAAGAAGGAATTATGGATGAAATTAGATCTTTTGTTATTGGGAATTTTTTTAAACAAAATTAATGCTCAAATGCCATGAGTAAAATGTATGTTGGGAGTCCAGATGCAACTCAGATTGGAACCTGAAAGTAACACCCTATGAGATAATGTTTAAATTATGAAATAAAGAGAAATTAATGTTAAGAGGGTATAGCTTTACAATTGCAAAAATGGGAGAGGAAGTTCTTTAACCCCACAGTGGGAAGATGCTTTTTCAGGTATTGCAGGCAACTGAAGCTGCGGTATGGCTGAAAAACTAAAGCTGCAAGTTTTGAATCAACGTCAGCAAAATCAAGAGACCGGTGTGAGAACCCAAGAATGAACTGTAGCATCTAAACCAGGTGATACAAAGTTGAATTTTAAACAGAGCTGAGTGGTCATGAACTGGAAAAGACTCAAGTAAATTTGGAAGTTATGGACAAAGGACTTTCTCTGTTTTACTTCTCTGCGTAACACCTAAAAATCAGTCCGGTCTGTCAAATGCTACCTCTGTTTCTTCACAGCTACAAAGGAAATGGACTTTCAAGTAATTCTAGTGTGGGGAGTTGAAATTGAAATATATAATATTGGTTTTTTTTTTTGAAAGTGTTTATGTCACTCCACTGTATAATATTGCAGGTACATGAAAATCACAAGAAGAAGACGGGCTCCATATCCCTAACATTTTGGCTAATTTATTTTAGGTTTTATATCTTACAGAACAAACAATATGTTTTTGCCTCCTTTATTTTTCCTATTTTTGTGTGTGTTTAAGGTACTTCTTTCATACTAACTTAAAGACATTTTATTACTTATTAATCTGTTTTGTTTAAAGAGGGAGGGCAGAGAAGAGCGCCTATGTGAAATACCAAGAGAATATGTTAGTGCTCACAAAATATAGGGTGAACTACTACCCGGCAGAGTGGGAACTAAGGAAAGAGTTTTCAACTAAACTGGTACTGTGTCAAAGTTAATACAGGAGCTGTGATTCCTTTGTGTACACACACAACATTTGTAACCAATACAGGACATTCTTCAGTTACGCTGGCAGCGTTGTCCCCACAAAAAGGTACAGATAATTACTGATAGAAATCTAGTTCTGTCAGGTTTATTCTCAAGAGCAAATTTTTCTTCTACTATTTAGAAGTCATGAGAAGGGATATAAAGATTTGTTCTTCAAATGGGTGGATCAAAAATAATTTAAGGAACTAATTATATAACTTTATAAGGTGGAAAAACTTTGTCATTCGCCTCTTGGACAGAGGTTGAGATGTAGGTATTGGTTGAGAAGTTGTTTTTTTTTTGTTGTTTTTTTTCTTTTTCTATGGGCAGTTCTTTGTGTGTCTTTGTTAAGAAACTTTTGAAGGTGTTTTGGTTTTTTTTTTATATAAGAAGATGTCAGATTTTCTTGTAGAATATAAGGAGAGATAGTATGAATGACAAGATACTTGTTGCTTGGAAATATTATTGTGGTATATGCAAAATTTTTCTAGTAGTTTCATTTATTTCCCTGCTTGATAAGTTACTATGAATTTTGCAGAAACTGTTTTGGAAGGTTTTTTTCTTAGTTTTCCAGCTGGCTGCAGATGAGACCTAGCTCACAAAACCGGTGGTGTTAATTGTCAAAGGGGGTTCTTATCGAAGTTTCTAAGGAGTATCTAATCTTTCAAATCAATGCATGTCAAATTGAGTGAGTGTGTTTGCCTTAGATAGAAATAAATCCTATAGTGTATGTACCTTTCTAAGTTCTCCTAAATAGTGAAGGAAAATCTTCTAGAATAGCAAGAATTCATTGTCTTCCTGCCCTAAGAATAGGCTGAGCAGAGGATTGGCCCACCAGAAACCTTCAATATGATAAAACTCTAACATCAGAATATTTATTAAGTTAACAAGTTAAGACTAGTCCATAGATACTTCAATAGAAAAGAAAGAAGTAAAGGGGTAAAAGAAGTTTCTGGGGGGGTTTTTTCTCTCTCTGTATTTTAAGTTATTTTTTTTGTTGAGTAAATTTTTTTCTCTCTCTTTAAATTTCTTTTTAACCTGTCCCTCAATCCTAGTTACAGTTAAAAAGGTGGAAGCTTTCAAAAATTAAATGGTATCAGAAGTGATTCCCCAGAGAGGAAGATGACACCCTAATTTCAGTAGAATGATCATGCAGAAAAGTCACAGTACATGGAATAGCTGAACTAAAGGCGCAGTTTTCCTCGAAGTGCAGCTCTGGCCAGCATAATTAATTGTCAGTTCTAAAAAGGCTTTGCAGCTGGCCTTTGGATTAAAAGACTTTACTGCCTTTTAGTGATGCATGTGCACGTATATCTTGGTAAATGGGGATTACCAGTGCCTGTTGAGTGGGAAATACCTGAGGAACAGTGGAGAGAATTACGGTTAAAAAAAAAAATGTCAAAGGCAATTTGTCTGAAAACTAACAAACAAACAAACAAACAAACAAAAAGAATTGACAAGGAAATAGAGGGCAAGACTGGGTTGGCTGCTGTACTTGCCACCAAGAAGATCATCTACTCCTGCTGTGGGTTGCAACCCCATAGGCATGGAGGGTGGAGGTATAAGCCATACCAGACCTCTGTCATTCCTTCTTCTGACACTCATTCTTTGTCTTTTGCCTTATAGGATATTGGCAAAATCATGCTACAGATACTATTGAAAGTCCTATATGAAAAGACACCGAGGTTCCTTTCTTATTACACATACCCATATTGACAGTTACTGTTATAACTCATCCAAATTAGATAGTTGTATTCATAATTGGGAAAATATTAAATTGCGGAACACTTGAGGACCAATGGTGACTGGTTGGAAACTAAGTGTCTATAAGAGGAAATAATGGAAGCTGTAAAACAAGGAATATGGCTCAAAGCCAAATGAATTCTAAAAGAAGGAGTGGGGTTTGTTATATGTGTGTATTATAAAATTGGCTTTTCGCAAGATGTGTGCTATATGATTAATAACATAGTAAGGATATAGGATATAAGTTTATTTCTGCTATTGGTAAAAGAAGATTAGATACAATGGGAGTAGTTGATGTAAGTATGCTTAAACTCTCTGTTTGGTTGGGATAACATCCAATGAACATGTAAAGAGGACCCTGCTATTGATACACCAACTATCAGCATCTCCCACCTGCAGAAAGCACGGACCAAGGCCCAAGCTGGACGCGATAAAAAGGACACAGCCACGAAACACGCATGCTCTAAAAAGGCGGACCCAAGGAGGGGCCATGCAAAACAGTTCCTGGAATATGGAAACTAGTTTATGGAATTTTATGAATATTCATATATCGATATAACGGGAAGGGTATTTAACGAGTGTCTCTGAGAAAGCAAGGTGTGGACTTGGCTGAATGCCGAGTCACCCGGCCGGCCGCACTTGGCTTTTTTTACCTCCGAATTCTCTTAATTATTTTATTAAACATAGTTTTTTAAAATTACCAAAAAGTGAACCTCGTTTTTCACAATTGGGAATTGCAGGACCTGGATTGAGGATTCTCTGCTCCAGCTAAAACATTGGATGACTTTTTAACCCCAGACAAACTCGGTGTTATGGTTTGAACATGGGAAAGGGAACAAGACTTGAGAAATGTAAAAAACCCCCAAAATTATTGATGCCCCAGCCATGGCTCCTCCAGACTCAGAAAATGAACTGGAATTGTATGTGAGTGTTAAACAGGGCCAGGCCAAAGGAATTCTTGTGCTAAAATGTTTAACCCAGTGGCCAGAGTGGCCCCACTGTCTGCAGAATTGTGCAGCCACAGCTTGAATGGGACCTGAGGCCTGAAAACTGACAGCACAAGGATCTCCTGTTGTCCAAGTCTGGCATCAAGTTCAGGCTTTGAGAACCAAAAGAGCAGGGCTGGGTTATTCCAGCAGGAAACTTGTTCAGTGGCACAGGAGGATTTAGAAGTGAGGACAGGGGAAGGGTTTAACCCAGCCTCCTGTTGGAACAGCCTGCACAGGGGCTGGGGAGAAACCCATGACTGCACTGAGGTGACAGAGCTCCAGAGCCAGGCTGGGAGAGATTGATGAGACATTCCCTGGCCTCAGGGAGAAAAGGTGTTTCTGGATGGGGCTCCAAGGGCAGCAGAAGGGAAAAGAGTTACAAGACACGCTGTTATTTAGGAAAGGGAATCAGACAAAGCACAGGTTACCCCCCACATGGTCAGCTCAAGCGGCAGAGCTGTGTGTGCCTGTGAGAGCCTGGGACTGAAATGCCCTGAGCAGGAAGGCTGAAATATCTCCTGCTGACACCATGTCACCCAACAGGGGGCCAAAAGCAATTCTGACTTCTGCAGTAATCACTGGATCACTTAGAAAGCTATTTCTGAAACAAATAATTCCAAGAGAAAGGATTGTGGAAGCAATAAACTACAATAGGGGAACTGATTTTACAGGAAAGATCCTTCAGGGGGTTCTGGCAGCTTTAGGAACACAATGGGACCTCCACAACCCCTGGCACCCCCAGAGCTCAGGTCAGGTAGAAAGAATGAATGGGGAAATAAAGAAACACCTTTGGAAGCTGCTGACAGAAACCAAGAGGCCACAGGTGGGGCTTTTGCCCTTGGCTCTGGCAAGAATAAGAGCCAGATCCAGGGCAGATATTCAATTATCTCCCTTGGAATTGATCTTTGGAATTCCTTCCCCTGGCAATTCTCCACCTAGTGCAGGCTGGAGATAAGGGATGTGTATTTAGAGCAGCCTGTGGCCAGAATCCTGTCTCCTGTGAAATCTCCCCCACTGGAAGCTGGGCTGGCACAGACCCTGCCTTGGGCCTTTGCTGTTCACACCATCCAACCAGGACATGGGGCCCTGCCTGAGGAGTGGGAAGAAGCACCACTGGGGGCCAAGTGGCCCATCCCAAGTGTCCCTGAGCACAGAAACAGCCCCAGCACAGCTCAGCACGGGGGGACCCCTCACCCTGGGCTCAAGGGCTCGGAAGGCCCAAAGGAGATTTGGACTTCCCGGCTGCAGGAGGAGGATGGGAGGCCACGACTGACCCGCCCTGAAGGCACCGGAGCAGCAGCCAGGGCTCCACAGCGGGGGAAGCCCCTGTGCCTGCCCACAGATCCTCTGCTGGAATAGTCTGCCTGGGCACCTCCTGGGCCATCTCCAGACACTGGGGGCCCAGCCTTGCTGCCACTGCTTCAGCTTCAGGGCTTTCTGTGCCTGCACTCGCCACAGGGGCTGGGGAACACAACGGGACAATTCCACTCTGGCTCTCAGTCACACTCACACACGGGGCTGGATGGGATCACATTGCTCCAAAATATACCAAGTTCAAATTTAAAAAAAAATCTTATTTCTCTAGTCAGGCTTGGTTTGCCTTTGTCCTGGGAAAGGGATTTTAAATATTATCTTTTAAAGGATGTTACACCACTCAACAGAGATGAGTTTAACATCTCAGCAGACTGGGAATAGCCCAAAAGACACCCACAAAGACAACGACCATCAACAAAACATCAACGACCATCAGCAAACAGCAACCAACATCTGCCCCAGACACTGCCCTGGAATAGCTGGAGACACCTGGTCTGGAAAAGGCTGATGAGGAAATCCAGGAGTGGGGACCTAATTAACATCAGAGGCAAAGAAATCCGGCTCCAATAGGAAACCAAATACTCAGAACTCAGCGACTTGGAAGCAATGAACATCGAACCAATGGATTTCTATGGGTTCAGACTGTGTAAAGTTTAGGAAAAATCCAGTAAAACTCACGTGTCATGGAATGATTTTCTCTGCACACCCTGGCTACGAGTGGATGAAATGATTTCTGTTGCACATCCTGACCAAAATCAAGTAATGCCTTGACTCCCTAACACTAAAAATATTGTTGGACAAATTCTGTTTTTCTCACAGTTACTGTAACAAGATTACACCACCACAATAATTTCTCATAATAATCCTGCTTTTAAATTGTCAGTTACTTTGGGACCAGGGGTGTGAGAATAAATTCTACTCCTAGGAGAAAAAGTAGATAAAACTTGATTACTTTGAAATGTTTTTGTCTATGTTTGTGTGAGGCTCTTAGTGATGGCAAAATTTCGGTTTGGGTTTTTCGATGTTCATCTTTAGGCTGCATTTTGCAAAACTAGAAGGGCTTTAAAGGTGACCCTTTAAGGCATAAACAGTTAAAAGAATTAAACAGTTAAATTAACAGCTAAAACAAAAGCAGATTGTGGGGGGGCACATGTGAGTCATTCAGTGGCTGCTCTGGAAGAGAAGCTCCATTCCAGGCAGCCAGGAGAGGAGCTTTAGAAATGCAAATTAACACTGCTGGGGAAAAGTGGGGACAGTGCACCAGGCTCTTCTTGCCTGCGGGAGGAATTGGGCTGATTCCCTCTGCCCCTCAGCCCAAGCTCTGCCTGCTTGCACAGATGGAATTGGCACAGCCAAAGGCAGAGCCCACAGGGAGGAGATCTGACTCTGCAACACAAATTGCTTCAGCTGCAAAGGGAAACAGCCAGTGGAGAATGGTGTGAAAACTTCACTACAAGAAGTGGGGGGAATCATCCCTCTCCCCACTCCAACATGTGCTGGCACTGTCTGTGTCACACAGGGAGCATCAGACCACTGGGCTGTTTGTGCTACCACAGGCTCAGAGAAATCACTTGGGAATCCAAGTCTGGGATGATTTAATTAGAGAAAAGAGATCAATTGATGCAGCCCTGGGTTAAAGGAATGCTCTTTGTCCTCTGTTGTGCTACAGCAACTCTCATCTTTGGGCCCTGCACCACACCTTGCTGAGGGCAGCTCATTCAGCAGCTGAGCAAGGGGATGCAGGTGGCAGCCAGGCCTCCTGAGCCACACACGGCTACAAAAGGACAGGAACTGTTAAAAATGACCCGATAATATTGGCTTTCACATTTGAGCATTAGTCTTTATATGTGGTTATTGATTTCAAGTACAGTGGAATTTATAATCCCTTTTAGCTGCTTGCTAATAAAACTTATTTCTCATTTTAGTATGCACAGTAAAGCCCATGGAAATAGTAGTGTGATGAGTGTTATGTTGATGTATTCACCTTACAGCTTATAGAAATAATTATGTGATGAATGTATTGTACCACAGGCCTTAGCAAAATATAAAATGTTAAAATACTTCTGGACAACCCTTTCCATGAAGGAATTTTCCCTATTTCCCCCCTCTCGTGGGAGAAGAGCCCAGCCCCACCTGGCTCTGAGCCCTTTGCAGGTAATTTGAGTGAGAAGGTCCCTCCTGAGCCCCCTTGTCTCCAGGCTGAGCCCCCTCAGCTGCTCCTCTTGAGTTCTCCACACCCTTCCCCAGCTCCATTCCCATCCCTGTGCATGCTCCAACTCCTCAATGCCTCTCCTGGAGCTTGAAGCCCACCACTTCATCCCCAAAAAACAGGGAGACTCTTTGGAAATGGGGTTAGAGATGAGCCCTTCAAGGGGAGAGGAGGGGAAATGCTCCCAACAGCTCAAGAACTCTGTTTCTCCTCCAGTTCCTTGTTTTCACATCACTTCCATGAGACAGCTGCTCCCTTTGGAAAACAGGATGGGACTACAATTGTTGGCACCAGGAAAGCCACAAAACAGCCCCAAATTACAGGAATTAAAGGTGTTAAGGGTGTGAGGATCCATTCCTGAATCTGTGTTTAGGGAGATTTGCTCATCTCCCTCTGCAGAGAGGCTGAGAAGCCCTTCCAAGGACCTACAGAAGCATCCAAAATTTGGGAATTTATCCCCATTTAGGAGTAAGTGGCCTGGCTAAGCTGATTGTTTAATTCTGCAATGAGCACCAGCCAACCCAGGGCCCCATTTCTGGCACCTCCCTGCTCTGACCCCTCCATTTCCATCCCCTCGTGAGACAAACATCACCCAAAGCTCTTTTTCCATCCAACAAATGGCTCTGAGGCCCTGCTGGGTAAAAGATGCTCTGTCCCTCCTGAGAGCAGGGATGGCTGCTGTGGTCAGCAGTGTGAAAGCACAGAGGGGGTGGCACAGGGGCATCCTGTGGAAGCTGCCTCAGGTGACTCCAGAGCTGCTGCAGCCGAAGGGATGCTGATCCTAGGAAAGGGCTCCTCAAAGGAGGGGATATGCTCCTCCAACGGCCAACTCTTCCCTCCCCACAGCCTGATCCCACCTAAGCCCACCTGAGCCAGGGTGACAGGCACATCACAGCTCCTTCCACCTTCCTCTGCTCCTTCAAGGAGGCAGAGAGGTGACACAGCCCCAAGAGTGCCAAGGGAAGGGGGAATGTGGAGACAGAAACTGGAAAGGGCTAGAGAAGAGGGAGGGAAGAGCAGGGCCCTCAAAAACAGTTTCTCCCCAGGCTGGGGAGAACAAGACAAACAGAATCAATGTGGGACCCTCCAGAATTCTCTGCCGTCCCAGCTGAAGCCCTCGCTGGCTGCTCCGGGCTGGACGGGCGCACCGGGAGCGCTGGGAAGGGGCCCCGGCTCGGGGCGCGGCCCCCGGGGCAGCCCCGCGGCAGCTCCAAGGCTCCGCCAGCCGGGATGGAACGTGGCAGGGGGAGCGGGGAAGGGACGGGGCTGCCGGCGCCGAGGGAACACCAGGGACACCGGGGGCGCTTCACGAGCATTTAATGAGAAACCCCAAAATTATAAACAATACAAAAACAGCAACAGTGGCACCTTAAAAACGTATGGGGGTCATGCAGAGACATCCCACAGAAGGGATGGAATGGAATTCCACTGAATTGGAATGGACCCACAAGGATTGAGTCCAACCCTTAAGGTATTGGTGCCTGTGGGGTCAAATCACACATTGGCATTATTGGCACCTTGCCCCAACCGAGGTCACATTCACATGGAAACGCTTGTGGTCTGTATCCACAGTGTTATACCAATATAGATATAAAAGCTTAGTGTATAAATATAGTGTTAGAAGAAGGTATATGAAACCTGTTTCCACTGTGTTATATCTACATATATCTACAGGCTTGGTGTATAAATGTGTAGTGCAAGAGAAACAGGATGAGTCCTGGAGTGGCTCCAGGAGAAAGAAACCCCCAGCCCCAGCCCAGGCAGCCACACCTCAGCTTCCACATCACCTCCTCTTCCTGCACGTTCATCTCCTGGAGACCAGGCACTGAGGTGACCCTGAGACAAAATACTGAGATGTTCATGAGATCAGGCACTGAGGTGACCCTGAGGGTCAGTGCAAGGCAGACACTGTGCCTGAGGAAGGACATCCCAGGGTCTGGGAAAGGGCAAAGCTGTGACTGCCCAGCACAGAGAAGGTGCTTTGTCCATCCCCTGTTACAGCCGAGTTTGGGCTCTGCTGCACAGATAGGGCACCAGGTATGAGCAGGGCACACTCCTGAGTTTATTCTCAGCCAGGAAAACACACTCTGCATCGCCCAGGACAGGAACCCTGCAAGGAGGAGCAGAGACAATGCTGGCAACACAGGGGACACATTGTGCTCCCATGCCCCCATTCCCTGCCCACATCCCCCAGGCCCTGCTCGGCTCCCTGGGACTCACGAGGAGTTGAAGCTGCTGCCGTCCCCCCACTGAAGCTGCTGCCCCCGTCTGCGCAGCCCCAGCCAGAGATTGACCTTCCGGCTGGGGCGGGACAGGAACTCCTGGGAAGTGAAGAGACCAGCAGTCAGATCTGCACCCCCAGCCCAGGAGCCCCTCAGGCCCCCCTCGGACACCCCACACCCCCAGCCCCTCACTCACCATTTCCTCATCCCTGAGCACGGCCAGGGAGGCCCCGAGCTCAGAGCACCGAGCCTGACCCTGATCCCAGGTGTGCTGATCCTTCGAGAGGAAGTAGCAGATCCTGCGGTACCCGACCCAGTCATCAGGACAGGCCAGCGGAGTGCCAGGAAAAGCTGCAATGTTTGTTTGTCTTCCCCCTGCAGAGGGAAGAGGAGAAGGTCCAGGATTCCCCTCCACAGGCAATAGGGACCCTGCTGTGCCCCGAGGGGCTGGGCTGAGGCAGCTGCTCCTCCCTTACCTGACAGCACAGCCAAGGCCGGCACCAAAGCCAGGACCAGCATCACGAGCAGAGTCAGCACCAGGGTGACCTTGGGATGGGATCTGAACCTCTCACCTGCAGCAGTAAAGAGTCCATGGCTGTGAGGACGGGGCTGTCCTGAGCACGCCCAGCCCTCACATCCCCCCACCCAACACCCGGGGGACACAGGAGGGATCCCCCATTCTGTGTGCCCCTCACTCAGCTGGCAGCAAGAGAAACAAGGGACAGGGGCACAGCCAGGGCCAGGGCACAGCCGGGGCCAGAAGAACTGCCCAGCGCCGGGGGCAGCCGGGGGTGTCGGTCCCGGCCCCTGCGGGGGCCCAGCAGAGCAGGAGGGCTCTTCCAGAGCCCTGGAAACAGCCACAGCCCTGCCAGCCCTGTGCACCTGTGGGGTGACACTGTCCCCTCCCTACAGGCCACGGCGCTGGCCCTGCACTCACACAGAAACAGTAGGGGTTTCTTCTGTATGTTCTCAGCTTCTGATCCGTTCTGGCATTTCAGGGGCTTCTTCACCCTCCCAGTACTGGAGCGGGGCTCATTCTCCACATCTTCATTCATTGCACACCCACCAGTGGCCCCTTCCTGCTTAGGACAAGTGGCTTCTTGCTCCCCCCTCCGAGCTCCGCCAGTGCCGCCTCACCGGGCTCCGGCCGCTGCCGCCGCTCCCGGGCCCGCACACGCTCCGGAATGCGGAGTGGGACGGAGCTGGATCCTTTCTCGACCCGCGTTCTGAGCAATCCGCGCGTGGAACACGAGGAGAGGCGGGAGACATCAGGTGGAAGGGCGGCTTGGCGCTCTGCACGGAACGGCCCCGGCTGTTTTCCCGAACTCCAGCGGTTTCTCGGGAAAGGTGGCTGAGGAAAGACCCCGGCGCTGTGCCCGGAGGGACATCCCAGCCCAGTTTCACATCCGACTTTTCAAATTAGGGAAACAATGGAATAATCACAGGACGGGATCGCGGCAGTTCCGTGCCGCGCGCCAAGCCCGCCCCTCTTCCCCATTGGCCGACGTCTCCCGCCGCGTCTCCTTCTCGCGCGCTGATTGGTCAGAGCTGGGCTGAGGGACGATCCCGGCCCGCCCACTCCGCCATGCTCGGATCGGCCCCCGGAGCGCGGAGCGACTCTGGAAACCGGGACCGGCCCCGGGAGCGGCGGCAGCGGCCGGAGCCCGGTGAGGCGGCACTGGCGGAGCTCGGAGGCGGCCCCAGCGCAGGTGGGAGCCGCGCTCGGTTCTGCCGGGGCTCGGGGCTGGCTGCGGGCGGAGGGGGCGGCAGGGGGCTCCGGCGGGTTCCTTGTGCCGTGTCGGCGCCGTGTTGCCCGTGGCCTGAGGGCGCTGCGGGAGCGGCTGCCCGCGCTCTCCTTCCCGCCGCTGCCTCGGCAGGAGCCGCTGCCGGAGCAGCGCCGGCTCGTCCCGGTTCCTGTGGGGAGGACGGAGGTGGCCGCCCTGTCCCCGGGGGGGGCTGTGCGGGAAAATTCCCAGAGGTGGCCAGAGGTTTGTGTCCCCACAGGAGCCCGAGGAGTCCTGTAAAAGTGACTTTATTCCTGAACAAAGGGAGAGGCCGTGCGGCCTTTGCCGGGGAGTCTCTCCAATTGTTGTAGGACGCGGCCTCCTTTTTCTCCTGATTTTCCCTTCTGCATCTCCCTGTCCCTTTGCCCCGTGGCGAAGGTCCTTGGAAAGTTCCGACTTCCCGATCCGCCTCCTGCATGTCCTCGTTAATATGCGCCCCCCTTTTGTAGAACATCCGATATTCACGGCTCTGCTCAGTCTTTGTTCTTCTTCTCCGTGTTCAGGAATTTCGCAGGGCCTTGGCTGAGCACAGTCCGTGTCAATGAGGGACATTTTCTGAAACTGATGGATTCTCCCGTTGCTCCCTTATCTCCCAGTCCCCGGCCCTGTCTCCAAGCAGATTCACTCGTTGACTCTGTTTTTTCTTGCTGGCTCCTCTTTGGTTTTGGGATTATTGTCAGTGAGCTCGTTCCCTGTCCTTTTGTAGCCGTGTGTGGCTCAGGAGGCCTGGCTGCCACCTGCATCCCCTTGCTCAGCTGCTGAATGAGCTGCCCTCAGCAAGGTGTGGTGCAGGGCCCAAAGATGAGAGTTGCTGTAGCACAACAGAGGGGAAAGAGCATTCCTTTAACCCCTGCTGTGCCAGGGAGCCACCAAAGCGTGTCCCATTCCCATCCTTTCCACGTTTGGACCGGAACATGAGCTACTTTCTTATTTCCTTTGTTTTCTGTTTCCCCACTTTTCTGTTGTCATCTGTTTGTCAACAGCATCTTGAGTCATTTAATTTTCCACCCTGTCCTCCTCCTCCTGCTCACAGATAATCTGATCCCAGCCCGTGGTGAAATGTTGTGTTCTTGGTTTGAGTGGATTGGTGGGCCAGACTGAGGAGCTGGGTCTGTCTGGTTGGTTATTATTTCGTGGACATCTTGTAATCTAATTGTGCCATTGGAATGATCAATGTGTTCTCTGGCTCCTGATGTGAATTGGTTTGGGTTCCCAGGGGCTGGTCCAGGGTGTTGTAGGATTTGTTGTGGTGGCCGTCCATCTTTTCCCCATTTTTGGGGGCTCCCTCCAGCCAGGGCTGCATCAATTGATCTCTTTTCTCTAATTAAATCATCCCAGACTTGGATTCCCAAGTGATTTCTCTGAGCTTGTGGTAGCACAAACAGCCCAGTGGTCTGATGCTCCCTGTGTGACACAGACAGTGCCAGCACATGTTGGAGTGGGGAGAGGGATGATTCCCCCCACTTCTTGTAGTGAAGTTTTCACACCATTCTCCACTGGCTGTTTCCCTTTGCAGCTGAAGCAATTTGTGTTGCAGAGTCAGATCTCCTCCCTGTGGGCTCTGCCTTTGGCTGTGCCAATTCCATCTGTGCAAGCAGGCAGAGCTTGGGCTGAGGGGCAGAGGGAATCAGCCCAATTCCTCCCGCAGGCAAGAAGAGCCTGGTGCACTGTCCCCACTTTTCCCCAGCAGTGTTAATTTGCATTTCTAAAGCTCCTCTCCTGGCTGCCTGGAATGGAGCTTCTCTTCCAGAGCAGCCACTGAATGACTCACATGTGCCCCCCCACAATCTGCTTTGTTTTGTTTTGGTTTTTTTTTAACTGATATGGAGAACGTTTATGAATATAAAAATACAGAATTTTCGAATTATCATTTGATAATTTTGTGGAAGTAGCGAAGCAGCTTGTACTGAGAAGATTAGCTATTAAACTTGCTTGTTAGGTAGTTAAAGGTAGAAGTCTTACAGGTAAGATGTATAATACTGAAACTCACAAGTAGGTATTTTTCAAAAATCGATAAAGCAGAGTTTGTGGCTTGAATCCAGCAAAATCTAGCTCCTAATCTTTGGCAAGAGCAAAGTGACCTGACAAACAGCCAAACCTCCACTGCACCTGCCCTGAAGCAAAGATCAGCCTGAGGAAGACTCAGCCTTCCTCCCAAGGCCCCAGCTCACAACCACCAGGACGGGTGGGCTCTAATTAGAGCACGAATGAGAGAAGGCAGGGAATGGGCAGGTGAGGTGTGGATTTGTGGGATCAACGTGTATTTAAACCTGGACCTTGTCTTGAGCAGGTGCACAGGGTTTGCAGGAGATATCCCCTGGTTTGGAGGATGTATTGCCCTGTCAGGTAATGCTAATTCCCAGGACAGTTTGTCCTGGCCAAAATCAGGAGCCTGGTTCTTGCTGGTTTCTTAATCAATTGGTTCTGTTCTATTGGGTCTTCATAATACCTAAGTCCCTCTTTACTGAGTTTTAATAATATAAATCTTATCTCCATGGCTTTAACCTAGAAACTAAATTCCTGTGTATTTTGTTAATTGGTCCTTCCTTACAAGTTACACTCCTGTGTGTTCTGGCACAAGTTGTTTCTCTATTTGTACAAAACTGCTAAATAAGCTGCAAATATTTCTGTTCTCCCATTCACCTGTTGAAGCACATTTTATGTTCCCAAAATTCTGAATTTTCACGTGCATGTAGATTTCTCATATCAGCAGCCTCCCATCCTCCTCCTGCAGCCGGGAAGTCCAAATCTCCTTTGGGCCTTGCGAGCCCTTGAGCCCAGGGTGAGGGGTCCCCCCGTGCTGAGCTGTGCTGGGGCTGTTTCTGTGCTCAGGGACACTTGGGATGGGCCACTTGGCCCCCAGTGGTGCTTCTTCCCACTCCTCAGGCAGGGCCCCATGTCCTGGTTGGATGGTGTGAACAGCAAAGTCCCAAGGCAGGGTCTGTGCCAGCCCAGCTTCCAGTGGGAGAGATTTCACAGGAGACAGGATTCTGGCCACAGGCTGCTTTAAATACACATCCCTTATCTCCAGCCTGCACTAGGTGGAGAATTGCCAGGGGAAGGAATTCCAAAGATCAATTCCAAGGGAGATAATTGAATATCTGCCCTGGATCTGGCTCTTATTCTTGCCAGAGCCAAGGGCAAAAGCCCCACCTGTGGCCTCTTGGTTTCTGTCAGCAGCTTCCAAAGGTGTTTCTTTATTTCCCCATTCATTCTTTCTACCTGACCTGAGCTCTGGGGGTGCCAGGGGTTGTGGAGGTCCCATTGTGTTCCTAAAGCTGCCAGAACCCCCTGAAGGATCTTTCCTGTAAAATGAGTTCCCCTATTGTAGTTTATTGCTTCCACAATCCTTTCTCTTGGAATTATTTGTTTCAGAAATAGCTTTCTAAGTGATCCAGTGATTACTGCAGAAGTCAGAATTGCCTTTGGCCCCCCTGTTGGGTGACATGGTGTCAGCAGGAGATATTTCAGCCTTCCTGCTCAGGGCATTTCAGTCCCAGGCTCTCACAGGCACACACAGCTCTGCCGCTTGAGCTGACCATGTGGGGGGTAACCTGTGCTTTGTCTGATTCCCTTTCCTAAATAACAGCGTGTCTTGTAACTCTTTTCCCTTCTGCTGCCCTTGGAGCCCCATCCAGAAACACCTTTTCTCCCTGAGGCCAGGGAATGTCTCATCAATCTCTCCCAGCCTGGCTCTGGAGCTCTGTCACCTCAGTGCAGTCATGGGTTTCTCCCCAGCCCCTGTGCAGGCTGTTCCAACAGGAGGCTGGGTTAAACCCTTCCCCTGTCCTCACTTCTAAATCCTCCTGTGCCACTGAACAAGTTTCCTGCTGGAATAACCCAGCCCTGCTCTTTTGGTTCTCAAAGCCTGAACTTGATGCCAGACTTGGACAACAGGAGATCCTTGTGCTGTCAGTTTTCAGGCCTCAGGTCCCATTCAAGCTGTGGCTGCACAATTCTGCAGACAGTGGGGCCACTCTGGCCACTGGGTTAAACATTTTAGCACAAGAATTCCTTTGGCCTGGCCCTGTTTAACACTCACATACAATTCCAGTTCATTTTCTGAGTCTGGAGGAGCCATGGCTGGGGCATCAATAATTTTGGGGGTTTTTTACATTTCTCAAGTCTTGTTCCCTTTCCCATGTTCAAACCATAACACCGAGTTTGTCTGGGGTTAAAAAGTCATCCAATGTTTTAGCTAGAGCAGAGAATCCTCAATCCAGGTCCTGCAATTCCCAATTGTGAAAAACGAGGTTCACTTTTTGGTAAATTTAAAAAACTATGTTTAATAAAATAATTAAGACAATTAGGAGATAAAAAAAGCCAAGTTCGGCCGGCCGGGTGACTCGGCATTCAGCCAAGTCCACACTTTGCTTTCTCAGAGACACTCGTTAAATACCCTTCCCGTTATATCGATATATGAATATTCATAAAATTCCATAAACTAGTTTCCATATTCCAGGAACTGTTTTGCATGGCCCCTCCTTGGGTCCGCCTTTTTAGAGCATGCGTGTTTCGTGGCTGTGTCCTTTTTATCGCGTCCAGCTTGGGCCTTGGTCCGTGCTTTCTGCAGGTGGGAGATGCTGATAGTTGGTGTATCAATAGCAGGGTCCTCTTTACATGTTCACTGGATGTTATCCCGACCAAACAGACAGTTTAAGCATACTTACATCAACTACTCCCATTATATCTAATCTTCTTTTACCAATAGCAGAAATAAACTTATATCCTATATCCTTACTATGTTATTAATCATATAGCACACATCTTGCAAAAAGCCAATTTTATAATACACACATATAACACTCCCTTGCAATAGGGTTTTGCTTTTAGACACCACTCGTGCTGTGTAGTGACATCCGTGGACGGCAGGGACAAGGAACTCTGCAGAGCTGAGATATTCTAGAAACACGTGGCTTTATTACAAGGGTGGTGGGTAAAGAGGGCTTTGCCTTCAGCCACCAGCCTGGGCTGGAGGGAAGCCCCGAGAGAGAGAGAGGGGAGAGAGAGGGTAGAAGAGAGCTCAGGGGTAGAAGTGAGGTAAGAGTGGGGGAAGGGATAAGACAGCAGGGATAAGAGAGAGGGGGCAAGAGCGTGGGGGGAAAGAGCAAGAGAGCAAGAGCAAGAGAGAGGGCACCTTGTTACAATCCATTCTCTCTCTTTTTGTGTTGAATATTCTAATTCACAGTGACCAACCGGTGCAAGATCCAAAACCTACAAACTTTGCATGCAGCCTATGAGAACTACTATATTACCATGTGATTTTATATTCTAAACTCTAAAGACTACTTTTCTTATCTGCTTTTGCCCTGATCCCTTGCAGAGTGGAAAGGCTGCATTCCTGAGTCCTTTTGTTTCTGCCCTTCAACCCGTCTCCAGCTAATCACCGTTTTCCTGCCTCCCATGCCTACATGTCAAAGCTGGCTTTCATTTCTATTGCACTCACAGGTTTTTCATCTGCAGTATTTCTTGCCAGACAATCATATCCATAAGTCCTTCCTGTCCCATCTTTCCCAACAGTGCTGGTTACTTCAGAGTAATTTGGAGAGGCTGGGAATCTAATTTTCCTCTTTCCCTGGGGCTGCCCACACTTGTGGGTTCACTTCAGCACAGGCCTTGCCAGACATTTGACACAGAGGTACAAGAGAACTGGCCTCTGTATCACCTTTTACAATATTAATTTGCATTCCCAATTTAGCCATCAAAGGCCTTCCCAGTAAATTACAATCACAATTAGGAGCAAATAAAACTTCCTGCATTTCAAACCCATCCCTGGCATCTGCTAATAGTGGTTGAATAAAACACCCCCCCTCATCTTTCTCACTTGTCCCCTGGATAATCAAAGACATTTTTGGCCTTTTCCCCCCTTAGGTCTGAGATTGAGAGTGGGTGGAGAGGCCCCTGTGTGTATGAGGAAAGGCCTGGTGTGGATGCAGCCCCAGGCTGAATGTTGTCAAGGGCTCCAGTGTGGTGGGTCCCTGGTGTAATAGGAGCTCTGGCAGCCCTAGGAATCCATGTCCGTGCAGGGCTGGACTTGCTCCTGCTGAGGGTGCTGCTGTGTGTGCTTGCAGTGTCCCTGTGGGCTGCAGATGGATCCCTGCTTCCTTGGCAGGGGCTGTTTGGGTGGGCTCTCCCCTGCCGAGGAGGGCAATGCCTGTGCCAGGTGCTTGTGGCCGAGCCCGTCCCCTCGGTGCTGGGGCCCCCTTGGGCCCTGGGCTTCATCCCTCAGGGGCTGTGGAAACTCTGCCATGGCCTTTGCCTTCAGCTTGGCCTTTTCCTGCTGCCTTCTTGCCTTCACCTGCTGTGCCTTTGTGCCCAAGTGCTGCAGGGGCTTCTTGTGCCCCTCGTGCAGCCCCCCTGAGTGCCTGTGGGTGCTCATCCTCTGACAGCTGCTGAGCTTTCTGCACAATCATTCCTTTCTGCAGGGCCCAAACAAGATCCTTCAAAGATGATCTGGATCCTTGCCGGGATAATGCACATTTCCCAGCTGTTCCTTCCTTCCTTCCTTCCTTCCTTGGCGCTGGTGCTTGTGCTGGCCGTGCCCTGCAGAGCCCGTATCCCAGAGCCGGTGCCTGTGGTGCCGCAGTGTCCAAAGGCGGCTCCCCCGGCGGGCAGGGCCGGCAGCTCCACGGGGCCGGGCAGCGGCCGGGGCGTCCCGCAGCCTCCTGGGGGCCGGGGCCAGTGCCGGCCCTGCCCGGGGGGTGGTGGGGTCAGGCAGCGCCCGGCGCTGAGCCCCGGCTGCCCCACAGCCCCGGCCCGGCCCCGCAGCTCCCCACAGGCCCCCAGCCCGTGCTCCCGGTGCCGCCCCTCTGCGCCCGCTCCTGCCGCTCCCCAGCACAGAGAAACCCCCTGGGATCCTGACCTCCTTGTTTGCCTCTCCTGCCAACCGGGCCTACAAACCATCTGCATCAGCTCCCAGAGTTTGAGCATTACACCCTGCTTGAAAACGTCCCAGCCCTCAGTATTTTTCTCTTCCTGCTCTTTTCCATCATCCTCTTTCTCACCACAGAGATTCCTCCTGCTGCCTCTTGCCTTAACTGTAATCCTGCACCCTCCCCTTCCCCCTCACCCTTCCCAGCACACCAACACCATCCATCCCCTGCTGTCTAAATCCCTTCTGGACTTCCCTTCTTGCCCCTCTGGGTGTCCATGTCCTTAATTACCTCTGGGAGAATGATGCCTTGGGAAGGCTGGCCTGAAACAGAGACTGGACAGAGCTAGAGAATAAAGCAGATATTTATTGAAAGCTCTTTAGGGCAGACCTTGGGCAGGGCAGG